>NW_026623503.1:970590-994900 GCF_030028575.1 Malurus melanocephalus
GTTACGTCTAACTGCCGCCGCCATTACGAGCCAAGGGTATAAAAAGCCTCGGCTTCCGTTAATAAAGCGGATGAGATAGCACGTACAACCAAGTCTACGAGGTTGTTTATGTGTCTCTCCCCGTCTCTTTGCAAATGGCCGCGCCAACACTCCTGGGCCTGGCAGAACAGTCCCAAGGATCACATCATGTGTCTGAGAGCATTTTTCAAAGATGTCTTGAACTCAGACAGGCTTGGTGCTGCGACCTCTTTCCTAGGGAGCCTATTCCATTGTACAACCACTTTCTGAGTAAAAAACCTTTTCCTGATATCTAACCTAAATCTTCCCTGACTTATATTCATGCCATTTCTTCGTGTCCTGTCACTGGTCATGAGAGTGAAGAGATCAGTACCTGTCTCTCCACTTTGTGAGGATTTGCAATGAGGTCTCCTCTCCTTTTCCTCTTCTCTAGGGTGAACAAACCAACTAATTTCTGTCACTTCCCATTAGGCTTTCTCTCCAGACTTTTCACCATTCTGGTGGCCCTCTCTGACAGCTTAATGTCTTTTTTATATTCCTGGAGCCACCCATACTTTCTGCACTTAGCTATTGCTTCCATCTCTCCATGGGCTTTATAATGAAATCATCTAGATAGTGATTAAATATTTCTTTTGCAGAATTGGTTTTGCTCCAATTGACCACATTTTATCTTTTGTTTGAGTTGCCTCACACTTTTCCCACTGACTTTTCTGTTGAGCAGTTCTTCTCATACATAGTGTTTGACTGTCTCAAATTTAGCCATTCACTCTGGTCAGCCGTCAAAGTCAACATTACATTGCATCAGAGGTTGCCTAGCTGCAGCCTTGGCAGCTGCATAAGCTACAGCATTCCCTTTTTCCAGTTTCTGTAATGCCTCTAGTGTGGGCTGGTGTCATGGTTTGAATTGGGCCAAAATCCAAAAGCACCGCACCCATGACATTCTTCCCCCCGCCCCGCCCCCTGCCCCCCCATCGGACAGGCAAAAAGGCGGGAGAACAAAAGCCCTATTAACACTAAAATTTATGGCTTTTAGATAACATAACATAATTGTGAGAAAGATTCATATATGATCCAGAGAATGGTCAGACAGGCTGAATAATTTTGAAGTTGCAAAATAGATTTATTACTAAAAACTACTAAGAATACCACCGCACGGGGGAGGGGAACAGAGATAGGGACAAATTTACAAGGAGAAGAAAGAAAACGGACATTTTAAGACACCTGTTAATCACTCTGTGAACCTGTCTCTCCCAGGTTGCCCCCCGCCACCTCTCCATGCCTTTCCACACACAAAGAGGGGCAGGGATGAAAGTTTAACATAGATCAAACTACTCATTTCGGTTGTCGTCCAGCATCATAGGAGAAGAGTTCTTACAGATCTAAGCTGTGGAAGGTCTTTTCCCAAGAAACAGTCAGGGTATAACTGCTGACGGCATGGGATTATTTTCTTTACCTCGTGGGAGAAAGGAAAAACAGTTCTTCAAGGCCGACTGCGTTATTCAGTGGGGTAAGGCCACTATCACAAATCTCCTGGCAGAACACAGCTCCTTCTAAGCATCCACTTGCTTCAGACATAGGGCGGGGGGTGCATCTCTTCCCCCTTTTTGGCATCTGATCAGTCCAGTCTTCCAAAGCCAGGTTTTTCTCAGAGCAAGGTTGCTCTCTTTTTCTATACAGGTGTCCCATTGAAGAAATAGTCCTTTCAACAACAGCTTATTTTCTCCATGTTTGAGCACCGCAGCAACAGCACACCACCTGTCTTCTTACTGTGATCTTGGGTCTCCATTTTTTTTTTTTCACRTCTCCTCACCCTCCTGCTCCATTTTTCCCCAGTGCATAATACTAACAACCTAAAAACTAAATGGCGGCCACCCTCTGTCTTGTTTTGAATTCTTCTTAAGTACAAGACCATACGTCATCACAGGTGTAACTAGCATGTGCAATTGGCCCAGACCTGACCAGCAGCCTGTCCATCAACCTCAGAGCCATAATGGATTGGTTCTAAAACACAGGGGGCAGGGCTTCTTTTGCTGGCAAAGAAGGAGAAAGCTGCTAGAACTTTGTCACAAGAGCCATCTTCGTGGTTTCTTGGTCCCATCCCCCCACCACCAAAAACCAGACTGAGTAAAACCAGGACAGCTGGTCAATTTCTTCAGGTAACTTTATTGGTGATAGTAAATTGCCTATTTCCTCTCCATTACATATTCCCTTCCTGCTGATGTGAAAAATCCCTGCTCTCTCCACAGTATTCCTGAGGCATGACATAGCCTAAAAGCATACTGAGAGTCTGTATAGACATATAGATGTCAAGATTAACTTCTTGACCTTCTTCTCAGATGTGCTGCCTGTGTCCAGGTTAGAAGTTCTGCTCTCTGCACACTTATCTTTGCTGGGAGTGATTCTGCTTCTATTACTTGTTCCTCACTTACCACAGTGTACCCAGTCCAACATTGTCCCTGCAGGTAGTACAATGAAACATTCATAAAAGGAACTAGATCTGGGTTATATAACAGAACTCAAAATAACTCAAATCCGTGTTTTATCTGAAATACGTTTCAATTGCTCACAGTGGTGATGTTCTTCATCACAGGATCTTTAATGCTGGGAAAGACCATCAAGTGCAGCCATTAAATCAGCACTGCCATGTAGACCACCAAACCATGTCCCTGAGTACCACATCTACATTTTTTTTGACCACTTCCAGTGATGGTGATTCCACCACAGCCTAATCCAATGCCTTTTCAGCAAAGAACTTTTTTCTGCTATCTAGTGTAAATACCCCCTGGCACAACTTGAGGCCATTTTCTCTCATCCTGTCACTTGTTACCTGTAAGAAGTAGAAGACCAAACCCCACCTCACCCTGCCTTCTTTGAAGTAGCTGCAGAGAATTATAAAGTCTGCTCTGAGCCTCCAGTTCTTGAGACTGAATAACCCAAACTCCCTCAACTACTACTCATAAGACTTGTGCTCCAGATCCTTCACCACCTTCATTGCCCTTCTTTGGTCATGCTCTACACCTACAATGACTAAGCATCCCAAGAAGCCTCAAATCGTCAGGCAAAGTTATTACACTTGCTGAATTCGAGGTGTTACAGCTTTTTAAGATTAAGTTGGTGGCCATTAGAAGGATTAGTTCATGCCTATGTTCCTATTGTGTCTGTAGAGCTTGGGTTGCATACTGTCCAGCATAATTTCCAACTCACCTGGGACACAGACTGTTACAGAATTACTCAGGATAAGGGGGCAGCTGTTCTCCAATGTTGTTGCTGTTCCTGCCACTGGTTTGGTATAGGCTGGTGATCCCACTACAACTGGATCTAGTTGAACTCAATAATATACAACTGATTTATGATGAGGTCCACAGCTATACCTCACATTCTTGTACATACAGATTAAAGGGGTTTAGTATAATCTGGAACCCAAGGGCTCAAGCCAATACCAAAATTCCTTTCATTTCTTTAAAAGCTCTCACTGGGGCCCATGAAATAGGGTCTAACTCTTCATTGGTTGTTGTCTCAGAAACTTAATCAAGTCTCCTAATGCAGGAATTCACAGCCAACAAAATCTCACAGTTCCAAAAAATTCTCATGCCTGCTTTTTTACAACTAGACGTAGTCGCTTCATTATGGACTCTATTCTTTCTGGGTCTGCCATTCATTGTCCCTTTCAAAAATAAGAATGAAATACTGTTACTTTACTTTGAGACAGCTGAAGTTTGGATAGAGGTGCATGCTGCCCCTTCTTCGCTAAGGCAATACATAAATGTATAGCATCTAGTACACAAACATTCTCATCCCTATTTGCTAACAAGAATTCATCTGCATATTGTCCAAAAACCAATATATTATACCTGAATAGCAGTGCAGTAAGTGCCAAAATTCTTTACAGATTTGATAGGCCTAGCCCTTTATCTCTTGAAAACCACAACAGAAATTTAAAGCATTTTCTTATCCAAATTTTTTATCTTTTTAAAATTCAAGAGAATTTTCCTTTCCTTTTCACTGAAAGAGCAATACATAGCATCAGGCAATAGAACCACAGTTTCCTGGCAGTACTCCTGGCATGTCATCTCCCTCCCCCTAGAAGAAGACCACACCATGTCTCCCAAGTTAATATAAATAATGTTTTGAAAAGTGAAAAAGTCTTCTGCTGCTGTGACCATGTTAATAAACTGGGTCACAGGTGATACCCTCCATTTAGGAACAGAAATAATCAAATTCCCTTGAGAGCAATTACAAATCTCCTTTTTCAGGAGGAAGTTGTAAAATATTTTTTGCATATTTATTATTCTCTTACCTAATATAAATACATGTAGAAAAATGTACTTTAACAAATATTTTCAACAAGCATACATAAGGCATTATTATAAACAAGTACTAGCTTACAGAAAATCTCATACAGAAAATAGAGCAGTATTTCAGCTGATGTCCACCTCCTGAAAAACCTGGTCTTGGCATAAAGCTGTAAGTTAAAATCCCAACAATCAATTAGATATCTAGTTACACCTAAATCTGAATTCTCATAAGAAGTTACGTTTTCCAGGAAAAAAAAAAAAGAAACACAAATACCACGTTTGGAAAATCAAGTGTGCCTCTACAAGCGGGTGTCCCTGCATTCTACTTTTTGAAGAGGGTCCATGTGCACAGAGTAGCAACAGGTTGAAGTGAATAACCACTTCAGCTAGTGTTTTGTGGGCTTGCCAGAAATGTTTCATCTGCAAACAATTGTTTTTGCTGATTGTAAAAGAAGAAAATTATTAAGAAGCCCACAAAAATATCAAATAATCTCTTAGGCTAGACTCTTGAAGGAATCAGTGTATATTAAAACACTTTCTACAGCTCACTATTTTGAATAGTTTTGCACATAATCTTGTAAAATGCTTGTTAGTTTTTACCAGCACAATGATTCTAAAAGATGTTGAGTTGTTTTGTTTTGGCGTTTGATTTCACTGTTTTTTCTTAAGTATAAAACCACTCAACCTCTTCTCTCTGAACCAAGTTCAGCCAAACGCACAAAATATCCCACAGTTTTTGCAAGGAAATGTTCCTGTCTGACCATCCAGGATTCACTCCACCAGTTACACTCCCACCACCGAAGACTTTCACTGCTGGGACCAAAGCCCCTTCACAGCAGCCAGCCCCAATGAGCTGACAGCTGCCTGCTTGACTCCCTACACACATCATTCTCATGCACTCAGATAAGATTTCCTTACCTGTTTGTACACCGGTTTCCTATAGCAGTACCAGATATCTTGGATCTGCAAAATAATTTTTATCTGGTGCACACACACAAAACCAGCTTGAGCTGGGTGCTGAGGATGGGGGATCTTGAACCAAGCAATTCCTGGGCTTTTATACCCTTATAGGCTACATAAACAATAGTTCAATTGTCTGGTGTCTTTCTGCTCTCACGTGTGTCCAGTCATCGGGCTAGCAACAAGTCCCCATGTCCTTCGTTGCGCAAATGTTCTATGTAAATGGGTCATGACTTGTTGCCTGGGGCTCCTGCTATTTCCTATCATCCAGAGAACAACCTGCAGTTTGCACTGCAGCCACCCACCAAGCTACCTGCACTAGGTGTAGCCCTCAACTAMTTTAATTTCAAATCCTTGTGAATAAGTTTACACATTTGCAAAAATGCTTCCCCCTTGTTTTATTGTACCCTGTGAAAGATGGTTATAGCTGTGCTGGAGGTTCAGAATGCCATCCTGAGACTCTGTGAAATATTGTATGATAGCTGTGAATTATTTTAACATTTGGAGCTGCAGTGGCAATGATAATCGCAAATGCTCCCCACCTTTTAATAAATAAAAAAGAAACTTTGCCTGCTAAATGATCACAAATCATCATTAAACTGCATATACTAGGATTGGAGTGTCCTATCTTTATCCTTATTTCTACATATTCTATCATATCTTTCTAATGATTCATATGGTCACAGTCATGGTCAGTTGATGCTACATTACCAAGTACATCCCTCCTTTTTATTTAAATTTGGGACAGTTATTCCAAATTCCAAGCCATTCCTTTAGTTCTTTTTCGGTGAAGCAAAGCGATAAAGAAGACACCAGTAAGGTTTAGTAATATTTTTCATATGTTATTTCGAAGATTTATCACAAATCTCTCTGTGAGCAATGTAGTGAACTTCAGCGGCTATGAGATATTTATAACCTTCTCTGCTTGAAAAAATAGCAAGGTCCCAAAGTCTTTCATTCATTTAAATTTGCATCAGCCCTGTTCAGTAAGACCGAACTTCTGTAGGTGACTTCTTCCCAATCAAGTACTACGGTTCCTCAGCTGCGTACTGTAAACGACATGTAATATAGGGCAGACACAATTATGACAAGAAAATAATTATTAAATGTGTGTCCTAGGGTGGCTGTATTCCCATTGCCTGCTTATGTGCAGAGAGAGAAAAAACAACCCTTCTGAAACTACCTTAGCTGAGGCTGCTCTGGTGAAAGTTTATGTTGTTTTATTCCTCCCTGTTCAAGGACAGTGTCAGGGAATGTTACACACATTCCAGCTGTGGCTGCGTACTGAGCAGTGGTGAGGAAAGCTGTTTCCCTGGGACTGCTTTTTTTTTTTTTGTTGTTGTTGTTGTTTTCTTCTTTGGACTTTTTTTTCTACTTGCTTTTTTCTCATCTGAGAATCAGAAGATTCCCATGAGATGGTAGGCGGGAATGCTCTAGGGAGCCACCAGAGCAACCCCACCTGGCCTTCTGGGACCCACCCCTCCACCCTGAGTGGGAGGCCTCACCCAAGGACAAAAGGACTCTAGGATCCAACAGCTATTTCCACAGCTATTTCCACATTACTATTTTTTTTTTAGTAATTCCTTTGTCCCTTTTCCCGTGCCTTGTGAGCATATTGTTCTGTTTTGTTAAATAAACAAGGTTGTTTTTTTTTTTTTTCTTTCTTCCTTTCTTTTAATTTCCTTCTCCAGGAATTTGTGCCAGGGTGGGGGACGGGGCTGACTGGAACTTGGGAGCGTTGGCCCACCCATAAAACTATCTCAAACCAGCACAATGTGGGTTTTTTACAGTAGGTATAGAAATTGACAAGCTAAAATGGAAAAAGCTACTTACGGGCAAATTGTGAAAGTGGTCGTGGATGTTTGTCACCTGTCTCATTTGCAACTGAAACAAGAAAACACAGAGGGGAAAAAAGCATTAAATATTAATGTTACATTAGGATTAATGATACTAGGAACTTTTACACATATATCAATGTCTTGGTTTAAGACAATTTAAAGAGGTGAGCACTCTAAAATTACTCCCCCTAGTTTCAACGAATCCATTTCCACCATTAAGAAAGTAATACAAACCGATACAAGTGAAAAAAATAAGTTTACCAACCAGCAAAACAGAAACAGGTAAAAAATAACAGTAAATAATCACTGGATCCAAAATCATTGAATCTGCCAAACCCATGGAAATGAATGGTGGAGTAACTCCCCCTTCCAAGATGTCATCCCTCACAGACTCCTATGTGACTTGAAAGACAAAGGGAAGATGGTGTTCCCCAATCAACTGTGTAGTTTGGGAGAAGAAGGGAAAAAAAGATGATGGACAAAAAGAACCCTCCTGTGAAGGCAGAGCTAACAAAGCAGTTCTAGTGGCAGATGGGCATCGCCAGTGTGTGCAACGTCAGCTCCACCACCCACCACTTCCTGCTGCCACCCACTGGACTCCACCAGTGTTGGTGCTGCTGTTCTCCATGCCGCAGGTGTATCAGAGGGAAGAACCAGTCTCCAGGCACTGACATGGGGTGGTGCAGCCCCAGGGACCAGCTCAAGATTTGTGCTGCTCAAATGCAGTTTTTCCATGTGGCTACTGTTGCCAGCCCAAAGGAACATGTTCCAAAGCAGAGCCCTTGCCTTCAGCAAACACTGCCAGAAGACAGAGATGTTTCTCTGCTTCCAGGCTCAGACTTGTAAAGGGACAGTGGCAACACTCCCACTCCCCATCCTGGTTCCATTTTCTGGCTGCAGGGTCTTAAAGAGACTAACAATTTTTGGGCACAGATGGATATGGAATACAGTGACATTTTGCATTACCGATGAGAATAGGAAAAAAGACTGCTCACAGTAACACCATTAATGAGTATGGTAAGAAAAAAAGTTAATTATTGCACCTATATAAATTACATGTTGCAGTAATTTTGGAAGTGCAGAGGTTGATTAATTAATAAGTTAAATGAAATTTCTGTGTGAAGGAATCCTCTGACCTTTGGAACTGCATATATGTATCACCTAGAATAAAAATAATTCTGCAAATATCCTGCTTTTTTATTCATACTGACATAGCTCAACATAGTTGTAACCCCACCGATACGCAGTTAGTCAAGAGTACAAACGACTCTGGAGAATTCTTCCAGAATGAAACTACTGCTAAAAAGGAGAGGAGAGTAATTACACTGTCCATTAATTTTTTTTTTTTTTTTAGTTAAAATAATCATGAGGAACAGCACTGATAATGGGCAGATAGGGAAGAGAGCATATTATAAGTGCACACAGAAACCTTGCAAATTCTTTGCTTTCTTTAAAAATGCTGTTTTCTAGAGACAAGCCCAACCAGGCTAAGAAAATTCATAAAAGAATGCAAAAGACCAGAATTGAGACTCATAAGCTCCTAGCAAGATAATGTCAACTGTTATGGACCTTTTGAAGTCAAAAGACTTTGATGAAATTTAATTCTTCTGTCAAGCTTTAGTTTGTCAGTTTAAATTTGGCATTTTTTAAGACCCATATCTACTGTCACTGCAGTTTTTTTAAGAGCTCTTTGATCCCTAGCTGCTAAATTAAGATGGCTCTAGTACTCATTTTGGTGAACAGAGGGACTTATAATAAATCACTGCCTCATTTTTCTCCCATTAGATAGCAGAAGATTGTCTTAAGATACTCGATACCTATATCAGCCAGGAACTTGCCAGGGTGGCCGGAGCAAGTGCCCTGACGTCTCTCAAGTCCTACAAGACACCATTCTTTGGATTAAGTCCATTACTGTAACCTGCAGCACAAACCCAAACCAACTATGTTCTCCTGGGATGTTGTGTGCAGACTTTGGAATGATTGCACAGAGTTACACTGGTCCAGAGTAGTTCATAGTTCCAGACTCAAAACTGGCTCTGCTTCAGGTGATGGCACAGTGAAGGAGAGGCAGCAGCATTCTCCATGGAATTGGTATCAAAACAGTTTGATCCAGTGACAAGAATCATGCCAGAAAATATTGCTATGGCAAATACATATAGTTAAAATGGAGAGGCATTGTCTTTGACTCAGAGGTGACAGCTTGCAGGCGTTAGGTTTAGAGACCACCAGCCAGACCGGTCTCTTCTGGTGTCCTACATATCTATCACATCAGAGACTGGACAAATTCGTAATATGCACTGATATCTAAATCGGAACACCAAGTGAAATATTAGATGACCCTGCTAAGGGCCTTTTAACTGTACTATTATTTACTTTCGAGTATTTCCTCCTCTTTGGTCACCAACGCCTTCAGGTACACAGGTCTTAACTTTGCGCCATCCTCCATCTTGTTGCAACTAGAGCACTTCACCCAGCATCTGTGCTTGGCAGCTCAGCGCCCAGATTCACACCACACAGCACAGGTGTCATAAACCCCTAAAAAAATTAGCATTTTCCAGTTCCGAGATGCACAGATTGGTTTTCAGTTGGCAGTGTTTCCCAATTATATCAGATTGGTGTCCTATATAAAACTCTTCCATCTAGAATACAGCCATGCAGAGCAGAGACACAATTAGAACAGCAAAGACACGAACAGGACAAAAACATAAGGGGATGCCAAATCTACATTACTAGCAATATTGCTAGTACAACTGAGATAAACTCTGTCTGCGAATTGTCCAGAGCCAATGGTGTGTAAGCAAGGGAAACGATTCAGAAGCAAAGAGCGTTTGTGCATTTGCTCACTGTGAAAACCTTAGAAGACTTTACGTGATGCAGTTTTTGTGAAAATTCTGCATATTTATCCTACACATTTGTAAGTAGGAGTTTTTCTCCAGATGGCCTGAAATCTTCTCAACACTTTGATTATTCAAGTTTATTAATAGTAATAAACTTTGGTGGAAAACCAGGTACAAGTTAATAAAACTGGGAAAAGAAGATTAATTTCTGAGAGAGAAGTCACAACTCAGATCAAAAATTATTTCTAGCATTTTCAAAGATTTCCTCTATCTCTGTCCCTTTAGATACACTTCTTCTCCAGCTGCACTCTACCCTTGTATACTGAAGTCAAGGCTGATTTTCATCAGATTAGATGAGACTATGAGCATGAAAACTGCAGGTATGTACTTTATTCTCCTAAAAGGGTGGTACCTTCAGCTTCCATCGCACCATATTCTATTTTTTTTAATCTGATGCACAATTCAAAGTTATTTTCCATTCCAACCTGGAAGCAAATAGATCTCAGTGAAGGGCATACCAAAACGCAAGTAGTTTGTAAGTAACTTCTGTTCCTTCAGAATGACTGTAGTTTCTAGCATTACAGGCAGGAGATATTATCCTGTAATCAATCTGTTATGGGAAATATTCACACGCTCTCTGCACATGCCAAATTTCTTCCAATCAAAAGTTTTGTGTGGCATCATAACTGCCTGGAAAGTTCAAAAGCCTCAAACTGCAATTATAAAAATATCTTCATCAGTTCTTTGATTAACATCGATCACACATATTCAAGTTCTCTATATGCCTACCTTATAGATAGGTTTCTTTTTTAAATGATTGCCCTATTAAACTATTTCTTACCGTTTGCCAGTTTTTTCAACAGAAGGTATCCATTTCACCACTGTACCACCTCAGTCAATTTAGTTTTCAAATATCCTTTGCCTAACTTCTAGTACAGTGCAAAGAAAAACATACCACTTCACAGTATTGACACATCAAAAGTGACAGACAATAACACATCATCTATATTTTGCCATTAAGCATCTGAGAGTCTGCAAAGAGAGTGTCAGGTATTTTTCATCCACTCCTGTGGATAACTGCGAGGAGTTTTCTAGAATTAGATGGCCAGGAACAAAATTAAGTTAACTGAGACAAACCTTGTGTCTGTGAGCCGTTTATTGTTAACGAATAAAAAAAAAAAAGGAAACAAGTAATTGCGTACTAAAGAGAGCTAGAAAAGACAGAAAAGGAGGAAGGAAAATGGAAAAGGATGTGGGGAGAGAAAGTAGACAGAGACAAAGCAGGCATTACCCTCAGCAGGTCTGAGGAGTGCCGTTGATGTCCACAGGACGGGGGATGTGCTAGGTGCCTGCTAAGGAGTTTGCAAAGCTCTCAGAGAGGCGCGGCTTCACAGACGCAGCTCCTGCGGCAACGGCTGGCCGGACATGCCGGTGACTTGGCACTCTGGCAGAAGTACAGAACCATGGACGGAGTCGTGACAAGGATCGTGTCAGTAGGCTGGGACGGGGGCAGGCAGGGTTGGACACGGGTGACTCATGCAGGCGTCGGCCAGGGATACAGAGGCAGGACAGGCGGCGCTTGAGACGGGAAAAGGATTAGGACGGGACACAGGCTGCACACGGCTGCACACAGTGGTCAGCCGGTGTCCCGCCAAGCGCCCAGCAAGAGGAAAGGCGGATACGCGTGGGTAAGCGAGAGCCGGCGAGAGGAGAAGAGCCAGGGCAAAAAAGGCAAAATGCTGGCTAGGGCCAGGGCAGGGAGCGAATGAATCAGCGAGTGAACCAGTGAGCAAGCCTCACAAAAGTCCGTGAAGCAGTTCATTTTTATACCCCCTGGTCCCTCCTAAAGTCTGTCTGCGGACCAGGAGACCGTTGGCCCAGTCCAGCCTTCGTCTGCAGTCCACTGGTAGAGACCTTCTGCCATTTAAAAGGAGAAGCGTCTCTGGAGGTGCAGTGTCTCCTCCTGACTGCCTGTCCCATGTGAGGTGCTTGCAGGTGAAGTATCCCCAGAGAAAAGCCTTCCCCCATCTGGCGGTTGCCAGGTGAAGTCTCCCCAGAGAAAAGCCCCTGGCTGTCTCCTGTGAGCTGCACACGTGCTCTCCTTCCCCCACATGCCTCTGACAACCATTGTTGAGACAAATCAAGACTAAAATTGCTCCTCACAACGTACCTGTCTGGTTGGTTTACTACAAAAGAAATATGGCTAACCTGACTATTTTTTATTCCTTTAGTCAAATATAATTCTGTGCTATAATGAACAGATTGTAAAAATGCTTAGCTACTATTTTAATTAATCTTTGCTAGTTTTCCTGTTAAAAAAAGTAAGCTTGGAACACACACATATTTCAGGTCCTGGGARACATAGTTGAGACAGTTAACTGTAAGTCAAACCCACATTTCTAGCAGCAGGCTCTGTCTACATTTTCTCTCACTGAGTCTATTCCAAAAGCCAAAGAGAAAAGAAGATCCACTGTCTCTGATTTCAGGTTAGTTTGTATCAGACAAAGAGATGACTGGTAAAGGAAATAGGCATTTCTGAGTTTTCCTTCTCAAGGGGTGAACTTTCTATTTTCATATTTGCATGATTTTCACGTCATTTGCATTATTCTTTTTCTGACATTCTATTAAAGTTTTTAATCTGTATGCACCCCTGAAATCACTTTGTCCATTCAAGTTTTCATCAGATACTTTCCTGCATGTAGACAGATCATACTAGGCAGAACAGAAACATGCTGTGGGCTCTGTGTCTCAGCTCCTAGTAGAGTTCACTTTAAAGGAACTTCAAAACATGCCACCTTTATAAGTTTTATTCACAAAATATTTGTGTTTGGAAGGCAACAATACTGTTGTTTTCAATAGGGAGCTACAATACATCATTTCCTTTGCCCTTCTATTTCATTCTGCACTCCTAGGGGATCCAGATTTAGCCCTATGGCTGTGAGTGGGACTTCTCAGGAAGTTCCTCTAATGCCTGCTCTCCCTCCCTTCCTGTCCAGGAAGGGACCTCAGGCATCATCTAGCCCAGAGATTATTCATATCACACCTAGATAACGCTTGAGGAAGCATATGCCAGAAAGCCCACATCTTGTTCTGTGTTTCCCTTGGAGGAGACTTGTATCTATTTCCTAACACATTCCTCTTTTCATACATGTCACTTCTAATGTACCCCTATTCAAAATGCCAAGTGGACAAAACAGTTAAACAAGCGAGGCAATTAAGTATGAATGATGCCTTTACAACTCCTCTATTTAGGTCTTCTTTAAATCCCAGATCTACTCTGCTTTATGTGCTTGGCCATTTGTAGGTCTCCTAAATTTTTGTACAATTGCTGCATAGTTTCTTTACCCATTTCCACAAAATCAAACAAATACACACATGAATATTTAAAATGAAGCCTAAGAATTTCCTTTATTTGCCAATTACATCAACACTTCAGCTGCATGCTGACAGAAAGACAAGCAGAGGCAGACAGACCTGCTAGCTCTTCTAATCAGAAGAATCCTGTACAATCATTATTACACATGCCACACAGCAGAATGGATTCACAGCTCAAGTACATCAGTGGTAGCTCAGACTGAAAATGCCCTTGAGTTTACTGCTTTTTCATCTACCACCACCAGTAGGCTTACATGGACAGTAGAAAAGGAGCATTACAAACTCTTTTTTGAAGAGGCTTCATTATAATTCTTCCCCTTAATTGTTCAGCAACACAATTTTTATTGTCAGAGAACTCTCCCTTCTCCCTCTTCTGAGTAGTCCCTCAGGAACAGGAGGTTGAATGTGAACAGGTCTATGGCTTTAGTCGTATTGCAAAAGTGGTTCAATTCATGGAAGTTCACCGAGATTCTAGTTCCCTTCATTCACTATCACTTTGCAGGTGGCACTGAGGATTCCCACATATGCACTATGGCTCCAGTGCACGAACACTTCATGTACTTTTTAAACAGCATAGGATCAGCTAAAATGGACTTTAAGAGCTATTTTAGAATTCCATTCATGTGTCCAAATGTCTGATTAATAAATCCTGCCCCAGAGCATGGCATAAACTTAAAACCAAGATACAAACAGACTGTACATTTTTGCCTGTGCTTCTGAGAGCAGGCCAAAAACAGGGTAAGATTTGTCACCTTCAACTCATTAAATCAAATGTGGTCTTTAATTAGCAAAACTTAGAGCTGCTTTGGCTCACCTACCAGCTGGAACAAATAGAAAGGGTTTCTCACAAATAAAGAACATGTGCAAAAAGCTACAAAAGATAATCCTGGTAAAAAAAACCCTCTCATTAATGGTCAACACAGCAAGTCAATCATACAATACAATAACATAATATACAACTTCCTAAGCTACTGGTGCAAATGTTAAGACTATGACGCTTGGTCTTTTTTTTAATTTTCAGGTTGTCTGCTTTCTACAGCTTGTAACAGAGGTGGGTTGGTGACATGATGACATCCAAAATAATTGTTTCAAGGAATTGGATTTCAAATGTATGACTAAAGTGTGTATAGAAACTTCTGGTATATATGGAAATGAAGTTCTGCCTCACAGTTTCCTGTCACTGGCAATCTGCCAGCAAGTACCAGCAGACAGGTCTTCTCAGAGGCACCTTACTGGTCTTCAGATGTCATGCAAAAGGATTTACTCACACAAATACTTCTTTATTTTTAAATAAATGCTCTTTTTTAACACCTTCATTTAAATCGCCACATTGAAGCAAGTATAGCCAAACCATTATGCACTTAAGATCTGAAAGGTGCCACTGGAAGTATCAGAGTTAACGGTATTACTTCACTTAAGCTACCGACACCAGTACAATGTAATAATCTTTCCCCAAAGCTGTCTTCCCACTTTAAAGAAGAGAGTTTTGTCTTAAAACAAAATAAATCTAAAATTTGTATCTTTAAAAGGTTCACCAATTTTCACATTCATTTACTGTTAATTTGTGACAAAAGGAGAAAAGACCCAAGGCTTGTGTCAGACCATTCATCGCACTGCGCTTGCAAGATCCTTGGTGAAGGCCCGGAGTAAAAACATTGATGCTGGCTAAAACACTTCATCCAGTCAATTAAAAAGTTACATATAGCTCTTTAAATTGAAACATTAGCCAAGAAAAAATACTTTTGTTTGGTTGATTCTTTTGAAAGCCACTAAATAAAATTCCTGTGCACACTTCATTTTTTAGTAATACTCTTAAGTTACTTCATTGCAGATACCATGGAGACTGAACCAGGCAATAATGCATGCTACATCTCCCCCACATCTCCCAACAGACACCTTGTTTTTTAAGGCATATCTCTGATTCGGCATGGAAAAAAAAATCCCTTAGGTCTTTCTAGAGACAGTGTTATTTCAACAGCTCCAATGGTAAGCAGTTCACAGTGAATGCTCAATCTGTGCAACAGAGCAAACATCAGGACAAACGACTTTTGCCCTCTTGGTGGAGGAGGAGCTATCTGCTAGCCTACAAGTGCACAGCAAAAAGGTGTATGTACCTTCAAGGATCTCTGTGACAATGGTATAAGGCCTTTAGCCATAATACTAGTGGTGCTGCAGTTAAATCTGTGCTCCCTTAAAAAGTCTTAACAGCAATAGCTCTCTGCAGAGGCAGTATGAATATAGTGAGTAGTTCAGAGATGACTGTTCTCTTACATAGATCACCTGCCCTATGACTCAGATTGAAATCAACTTTGATTATCACTTTGCATTTTAAAATTTCAGATTTTGACAAGGAAAAATGTTCTAGTTTTTTTTCCTCAACTTTGATGGAGATACCTTAGATTTGCTTATGTTATATGATAGTTATGAAAAAAAAAATACTCACTATAGGCCAAATTATATTCTGAGTTACCAGTGGTGCATAAGAGTCAAAGTGTAATGTGTCTGAAAGATCTGTGATTCTGAATTTATTATGATGTTCAAGGTGGAGAAAACATGGATTGTCTTTAAATCAACCCAGCAGTTGGGAGAATGACCATGTCCCTCCTCTAGATTAATAAAATGCAGTGCCACAAAACAAGGTCTGTACATTCTGAAGATGCCTTTTTCAGAGTACATTCCTTGGCAAATAGTGATTATTAACAGTACACTTATTTGGTAATAGTTGTGAGTTGGAAGTGAGGAAATAAATCAGTATTAACTAAATAGGGTTAATATTCTGCTATTCACATCACACAGAGTATAAAGACCTTATCCTACAAAATGCCAGTTCTAACAGGAGAGGCAAATACGCTTTGCACTTGGAGCATCTATACATTGGCACCTACTTATTATAGCATCTCTGAGTTTTAGAGATTCCTTTTTCTCCTTGCCTTTCCATTCTTTACTCACTTCCTAGAGCATTACAATTGCAATTACAATGACTTGATATTTGAGCAAAAAAGCAATTACTCTCATTTAATCATGGAGCACATTTTATCACTATGCAACAGAGCTTCTCATCCTGTAACTGACTGAAGACCACTTGTTTGGAAAATCCAAATTTCATGTGCAAGTCCAACAACAGAATCATGGCCTGAATGAAAATCTCCTTTTATGTTTTCTGAAGGGTGTCTGCCTCATATGTGTAAATTATTTGTCTTCATCTAAGGATCCATTAAAAAAAAGAACAAAATTGAAATTCAGTATTCTTAAAAGAGAAAAATTTACAATAAGTAGCTTTGAAGAAAGTTAACATATTTATAATTTTTACTTCAATTCTGTTTCCAAATGTGTTAAATAACATGCTTAACTTGAACTAGCAACAAAAAAAAAATCCCTGAAAATTGTCTGTATGTGATTAGCTACATGTGTGAACTAGAGAAAGAAAGTTTTGTTTCCAGTTGATACCATTTAAACTAAATCACACTGGTATTCTCAAAGTACAAAATAAAAGAGAGAAAATGATAAAATATAAAGAGGGAAAGACTAGCACCAAGTTTGGGAATCAGATCCATTACTACAATTCAAGAATACAAGACCCAAAAATGGAAAGAAAAAAAACTAGTGTGAAAAAGTGAGTCCATAAAAACCAATCAGCATGCAATATAGGAGAACTGCCAGGACCTCAGCTACCCACATGTGTAGGGAAAAAACAAATAAAATTTGATTTTGGAAAGCTTTTACTCCTAAGAGTGATTTGACTACTAATACTAAAAAGAAAGGATATGCAGCATGAATCTAGTGTCCTTATCCTCATCTCCAATGGAAAAAATCTACTCCAAGTACTTGGAGTTGAAACTGAATTAAGTGCTGCTGAGTGAGCAAGTTGTCTACCATGTCCCCTTTCCCAATACACTTGACAGGTTTCAACACTCTGCACAACAGTAAGGAGGAGTGGGGTGATTGGAAAGGGTACTAAATAAACAGACAAGATGTAGAATCATGCAGTAGTAGCTGCAAGAGACAAACCATGCACTGACATTAAATGGAAAGGGATGATATTTGCACCTAAGAAAAATTTTCAGGGGACTGATTGAAGCTGCTATGATAACAAGAGGGAGGATGTGACATACTGACCTAAGTGATTGTTTCATGTTTGTTGTGGGTTAAGGTTTCTCCTTTCCTTTCTTGGGGAATTTTTCTTTCCGAATTTGTTGCTGGGATACACTGACTGCAAAGTCATTCTTTTGATAGCTGGGAGATTGGGGAAGACAAAAGAACCCACACCCCATCCAAAGAGTCTCCCTGGGCTCTTCTCCTGCCTGGCAGGTTTTTGGTTGTTTGTTTTTTTTTCCTCCCTTTGGAGAGAAGGAAGCTCTCGCAGTAGTTTTGGGCTCGGGGAGGGAGTGTGTGTGTGTGGGGCAGGGTGTAACTTCTCTTCCTGCCCTGCTTGGCTCAGAGGAGGAAGGTCGGCCTGCTACCTGCGCGGGGAGAGCTCATCTGCTCTTTTCTGCAGAGCCCAGCATCTTCGCTTATTGGTTCCTGTTTCCTACACTGTGATCTTCTGTCCCTGTGCCTTACTGGGGACCCCCAGGCTTTCAGCTGCAGTGGTTGAGTTCTGCTGCATCCCGTCTCACAGCCACGGGATTCTGCTCGTCTCTTTGCCCATCTAGCCATTCTGAGGTTTCTTGCTGTCCAGAGGAGCACTGAGATCGACATTTCCACTGTGAGTTTGCAGAGGAACTCTTTTCTCCATCCATCTCTGCCAGTTTTTGTGTCCACCATTGGTGATGCAGGAGATCTGAGCCAGCCGGGATCTGCACCACACCGCCCCCTGCAGCCACCAGGGAATCATTGCACCCACCCTGCCTGGCTGGAAGCCAACAGCGCCCCTGCCGACTGGGACCATAACTGCACCAAAGACGGGGGTGTGTCTTTGTGAGGCTGTCACTGCGTTTGGGACTGGGTTGGCTGTTACTTGTTTCACCTTGTTACACATACTAGTAAAAACTGTTATTCCCTTTTACCCATATTCTTGCCTGAAAGCCCATGATTTTCAAAGCTACAATAATTTGGAGGGACGTGGGGTCGTATCCACCACTCTAAGGGGGGTCCCTGCCTTCATTGACAAACACCTGTCTTTCAAACCAAGACAATGTTGTTCCAGTGAAACATTCTACTCACCAGCTGGAAAGCCAGTAGAGGCTTCATTAAGTGCATCTGTTCAGTAATTACTGCAATCTTCCCTGCACCTCACACGTAACTTTCCATGCAGTCATAGTACAAAAAATTTGGGTGTAATCATGAGCATTCAGTTCTCAGTCCTGAACATTTCAAGCCTGTAGCTATTAGAAATTTGGACTCAAGTATCAGCAGGTTTCTTAGATACAAGCCCTGTCACCTGGCAGGGAGAAATAGGGAGCAAAATCATATCAGCATAATTTTGATGAAGTCTTGCAAGCAAGCAAGCTGCAGGAGTTGCCTGCCTTGTATGTAGGGCAGTTTTCTAACATACAGCAACTTTAACTGCAAAAGACCAGGACAGATCATTTGCTCATTTAAACCTTTGCAGTTCTCCCAACTGCAGTGGAGTGATGCAGATTTACTGCTGGTCAGGATTCTGCCTCTTGATTTGCAGTAATACACAAATAAGTGAGTGATATGTCCAGGAGCCTTTTGCTTTCTTAGTTACGCAAAACTACAGAACTAGGGAAAATGAACTTGTATTTACATCAAGACAATGGGCCAATTAATAGAGAACAAAGGTGTAAAACAGAAAATTTGCAGCAAAAACACAAATTCCCAAACACAGTTAGATTGAAAGCCTCCTAGGCTTTGATCCTCAGCAGGAGGAGGAGAAGGCAGACCTCTGCCTTTTGACATTGGAGAGGACACTGTCTTGAGAGAAGGGTCAGTGCCTGCCTGTTCAGGAACAGCCCTGACTACCTGCCTAAAACAGAGCTTAAAAGGCACAGAAAACTTTATGCCTCTTTCTTTCTTTTTAAATTTAAGGATTCTAGGAAATCTGAATTTTGAAATTAATATCTTTGCATCAAATCAGAAGGCACTGGGAGCAGGAATAGTTGGCCAAAAAGCAGACAGAAAAAAAAAAAGGAAAGGCAACATTATTTCTCACCATGGTAGGATGTGTCCCTTTCTGCTAGGGAGCAACCAGAGTTTGTTGTATGTATAAGAAGCCTGACTGCACTTCTGTCCTTCACAGATGATGAATAGGGGGACAAACTTTTGGTCTGGGATCCAGCACAAAGAGAATAGGTGTCCTTGTATCCAGCCAGGTGTCTCCACCTTCTGCCTTATTTCCACCTTGTGTTTGAATCTCTGCTGCCCCAAAACCTCAGTTTTCACAGCTACTTCACATTACTGAATCTTTTTCTCAACACATTAAGGAATTTAGACCATTTGATGACATTAGTCCTGCATCTAGATTCAGAGGTGACCAGGCACCAAAACTTGGACTCATAATTTGGCAATCTTACCCAAAAAAAAAAAAAAAAAAAAAAAAAAAAAAAAAGAAAAAAAAAACAAAAAAAAACAAAAAAAAAAACCCAAAACCAAACCACTTGAAAAAGTCTGGAGGTTATTTTCCCATGTATGGAGCTCAACTTCAGAGAACAGGGATGTTCTTTCACTCAAATCAAAACATGCAGAAAAAGTTTTACTTTTAGCAGCTTCCCTGAAATACAAAATACACGGGAGGGAGGGAAATAGTGCTTTCAATGAGACCCTGTCACCTGCAGTCTGGGACCTGAAATCTTTTGTGAGCTGCTGCTGAGCCTGTTGTGTAACTCTGCCTGGTAACCAGTCAAAACTGGTCAGATAAGGGAATAACCCCAAATGCCGTGTCTCTGGATGCTGAGATATAGGCAGAAGAGCACAGATGTGAACAGCAGGTAGCAGTGATAAGTCAGAACATCCAGAGGAAAATGGGCAGAGTTCCTCAAAAATAGTGCCACCACACTATAGACTACAAGAACTATCACTAGTCTTTTCAAAGACTCTTTACTTAGTTTACGAAGTCCACCCCAGCAAAATCAAATATACAAGTTTAATTTAATTTTATTGCGTCTGACTGAGGTAAAGCTCACAGTCCTCCCACTGCTGTACTTTGTATTAATAGCTGGAAGGGTGGTGATAAGAGACCAGTGTCGAACACCAGTATCACTCTGACATTCCTTCCCCCATCAGAGGGGATGGGAGTGGGCAAGATGCTGGGAGGGGACACAGATGTCCCAAATCAACCAAAGGGACATTCCATACCATATGACATCAGCTCAGATATATAAGATAAGAGAGAGAGGAGGAAGGGGGGACATTAATGAGTTTTCAATGTTTGCCTTCTGGAGCAGCTGTTACACGTGCTGAAGCTCTGCTTCTGGGGAAGTGCCCGAACAACTCTAATGGGAAGTAGAGAATGTGACTTTTTCCCCCTTTAACTTTTGCAAACACAAATCTCTGCTTATTCCTTTTCTTTTGCTGTAATAAAACTCACCCCTACTTTATCTCACCCCTACTGGCTACTCTCCATCTTACTCTCTTCCCTGGCCCAAAGGTAAGTAGAGCAACTTAATGGCCACCTGGCACCCAGCCAGGGTCAACCCACTACAGTCATTTTGGTGCCTGAACAGGGGTGAGATAGAAGCAGTTTTTTATATACATATATTGCATGCTCTAGTAATTGGCAGCAGTTCTCAAGTAGTAAGCTCCTGTGTGCCACACGGTCTTCAGCAGCCACACAGCTTATCTTTATTTTGCTTCGTCTGGGAACATGTTGAAACAAATGAGGACTATGAATAAATATAACTCCTTCTCTCCACCCAGGGTGAGTTTTTATGGATGATTTTTTACTGCAGGCTCCCATAGTCATTGCCAATCCTTATATAAGCTACCTAATATTATTAATAATATCAGCCAAGACTGATGCTACACTATGGAATTAATGGAATTTGTCATCATCCTGGTGCAAAAGGAAACAACCTTTGGGTAAGCAGCTGTTAAAATCTCCCCTTAGGAACCCAATTCTTGGGTTGAAAGGTGTTTGGAGGGATCTTTGGACAGGTTCCTAGGGTAGTTTACACCTCCCGTTACCTGAGACTTGGCTCCTGAGAAAGTAAACAACCCTATTGAACTGGCCCACCAACTGATAGAAGAGTTGTTCACACCCACGAATGTGAGCAGCTTCTCACTCTGTATTGGGGCGTGGCCTACCAAGCCTCTGTTCAATACTCCCAGAGGACTGTAGTCATGGCAGGAACCCAAACTGTGTTTGAGGACACTGTGGCTGAAGTAGGGACACAAACCACAACAACTGCAGCTGAAGTAGGGACCTAAACCACAGCAACTACAGTAATTTCCCCAGTAGTGAAAACAACAAAATGGACAAGGAGTAGCAGTATCACACAAACCGAGACTCTGTAACTCCTATCCATGAACTAATTTGTCGACTGGAGAGCCAAGGAGTAATCAGGAGAACCCGCTCACCCTTCAACTACACCATATGGCCAGTGCAGAAGTCAAATGGGAAATGGAGGCTGACAGTGGACAATCAGGGACTTGAATGAAGTCACGCCACCTCTAAGTGCTGCTGTACCAGACATGTTGGACCTCCAATATGAGCTGGAATCAAAAGCATCCAAATGGTATGAGTAGCGATAAAAACAGCAGAGGAACAAACTCAGCAATCCTGTTGGTTTGTTCCTGAATTAAAAAAAAAAAAAAAAAAAAAAAAAAAAAAAAAAAAAAAAAAAAAAATAAAAAAAAAGAGGGGGGGGGGGGGGGAAAAAAAAAAGGGGGGGGGGGGGGGGGGGGGGGGGAGCTGAATATATTGCAACAACCTGTGGAGAGCCTTCCCATCAGGGAAAGAAATTTCCAAAGTAGCATCTGCCTGGCCAGTTTCACGTTTAAAGTCCTATATGAACATTAACAGATAGTTAAGATACCTTATCTATTGAAGGTATTTTAATAGCATGCACATTTCCTTCACCATTTTTTTTAGCAAACTAAATGTTTGCATGATGTTAATAATTGCAAAACAAATTTTCCGTAAATTGGAGGACTAAAGAGGTACCTCCTTCCACACCAATAAAACCTTGTATCTATCATTATTAGATGGAATTCTGAGCCAATTATGTTAGTATTATCCAGGAAAAATTTTCTTGAATCCACAAGCAAGGAAGTAGAATCTCTGTTTTCTTAAAGGCATTCAATAGGAACTTGTATTGATTATTACATTATAATTTGGATTTCATCTAAAAATTTAAATGGGATGTAAGCTCACTTCTAAGATCAATAGGGATTTGTATAAGCATACATATATATACACATATCTTAGTAAACTAAGCAGCTGTAGAAAAGCAGTCTGCTTAGAGAATCCTCAAATTTTGTACAAAAAGTCTCTTGGAAAAAGCCTTGTCACTCTGACAAGCCTCACTTTTGCCTAAGCCAGCAAATAGAAACATGAAACATCATTCTTCAAACAACTACATCAATCCATCTTAAAATTCCTTTTCTTTCCTCACATTTCTCATTGTCACAGCAATTTTGTTTCTTGTGTTTCGCACCTATTACTTTATATATATCTTTGTGCAAACTGAGAAATGACAGAAGGTTACAGGATTTGAAAACACTAAGTAAACAATAAAATACTGCAAATTAAGCCAAGGGTCTCAAGGGTGACATTCTGTCTTCAAATGAAGGAAATGAAGCTAGCAAGCTGGAAACCTTCAATTCTGGAGCCAAGGATTTCTTGAGGTAAGTTTCCAAAAAAAAAAGTACTGCAAAGATCTTGGTGAACTCGTGCCAAATCCTAGTAAAAGGATGTAGAGTTGTAGCATATCAAAGGCAAGTTTCTTGGGCTGAAGAAAATACAGAAGAGGGAATGCAAAACCAATGTATGCAAACGTTACAGAGTATCTGCACATTTCAGAGTCATGTATCCACAAACTGCAACTGTCAACTGCCGTTTTTTACCTGTAGTTACTGGAACTACTGAGAAAGACAGGAAAGAAGGACAAGAAAGAAGAATAATTAAATCAGACTCACCAATCGTAAAGTTATAGCCATCAATACTGAACATAGCACTTCTGCATTTTTTAAATCCTTCACTTCTGCTACTTAGGTCTGTCATGATCCTGCCAGCTTGTACTTTTAACAGCTGCCTTTTTCTCCCTCTTGGAAGTAGAGTACTTGAGCTCACTCTTAGCAGCCCTTGAGTATCTGCCTATGTGCAGCACACACATCAAACCTCACCCATCTTTTTACAGGGAACCAAATCCGAGAGGCGTGCACCCAAGAATTTTCTCCTCCCCCAAACATTTTCATTGGCCAGCAACCTACATGCCTGCTCAGAGATTACTAGTTAGTCTCCCCTATCAAAACCAGCAGTCAATTAGTATGAGACTATGAAGTCAACAAGCCAGCTGCAGCTGTCAAATAGGAGGTAACTCACCAAAAAAAAAAAAAAAGATGAAGGGTTCTATTTTGCTGTTATCTATCAACTGACACTCCTTGTGTTCCCTGCTAGACTGCAACCAGTTTCTGTGGCTCATCTTACTCATGGGGATTTCTGAGCAAATTGTGCTCAGATTTCAGGTCTTCAAATAAAAACAGTGTGTTTTAATAATTGGACATATAATGATCAACTCAAAATACATTACATCATCAATCATCTGCTACTTATGTAAACAGCTAGTCTTTAGAAATTAAGCAGAGAACAAGAGATTATATAAGTAAAGAAGAACGTGGAAAACAACAGGTAATTTAGAAGCAGTGTTGACAAGCTGAGCAAAATGCTTAAGGACAGATAAAATTTAGAGTCAAGGCTGCTGAAGTTTTCACAAGCAGCCAGCAGCAAGCCAAAATTTTAGGAGCAGGCATCTAAGAAAACAGCCTCAACATCTCAAATTGATGCAATTCTTCCTTCCTTCCTTCCTTCCTTCCTTCCTTCCTTCCTTCCTTCCTTCCTTCCTTCCTTCCTTCCTTCCTTCCTTCC
>NW_026623503.1:995431-1013333 GCF_030028575.1 Malurus melanocephalus
TCCTTCCTTCCTTCCACGCCTTCTTTCTTTCTCCTGTAATATACATTAAAATTAAAAATGTGTTATTGAAGTGGTCAAAATTTTTATGTTCCCAAGAATAAATGTAAACTTCACATAAATGCATCAAGTTTTACATCAGTCTGGATGGAAATCACTTGAAAACTCTAAGTCTCAAGAAGACTACCATCAAAGTAATAGCCAGGACACAGTTTACTGAAAGCTTGGTCAATGAACACCAAAGATTTACAAAATATCAGCAAATGTGGTCATGTTTAAGGTATAAACCTCAGCCCTACCTTGCTTTCTCAACAAAAGCCTAAGTCAGACAGAAATGCTGCCCGTTTAAATCCCCTCTCTTCACAGGATGGAAGAGAATCACTACTGAACTCCAGCAGTTAATTGGAATTCCACTCAGTGTTGCCATAGTGGAGTGTCTCAGCCTAATAGAGCTTGTCTTTTAAGTTTTTAAAAATTATTTCTTTGACTGTTCAATAATGTAAGCCAAGCTCATGAAGAAGGCAGTTTCTAACAGTGAGGGTTTCTTGGGCTTTTAAAATACGTCATTGTTTTAAAAAACTTAATTATCTACATATAACATTTCCAACACTTGCACCTGCAATTTCTTTGACATCAAATGTGCAGGCAATAGTTCCGGAATTCAAAAGTCGCTGCTCTTTATAGATGCTTCATATGCATACAATGACTACTCATGCCGGTTACTGAAATCCATAATGTAGCTGCCTCTCCAAAACAATGTAGGAAAATAATCCAAGTATAAAGTATTCCTAAGCAATTATTTGTCTGTTGCCACTTATATATATCATATAAGCACCAATATTCTTCCTAAGACAGCAAAAGCAAAAAGAATAATTTACACTATATTTAGAAAGCACAAAGTTAAATGTTACCTAAATTAAAGGTAAAGAATCATGACAGTTCCAATACTTTGGAATTTTGGGGTTTGGGGTTTTTTAAATTTAATTATTTTCTGACACCATTTTTTCCCTTAAGCCATAAAACATTTATTCATAAAGAAAAATTGTGGAAAGATAGCAGTGATGATTTGATGAAGTTTCAGTCAACTTTATAAATTCTAGGGGAAATGTTTTTCCTAAGAAAGGCAGTTAGAGACAGTCCTGCTTCCCCCTTGGCTTGGATCATGTACTTAAGCAGGAAGCAAAAGCATTGTATTAACCTCTCTTTTCTTAGGAGAATATCTACATCACTAAGTTCCCACTGTGCTGCTCATTTCTGAGCTTCTTCACTGTTATTTCAGCCACTTCATACAGATTGCCAGAATGAAAATTAACTGACCATTCAGTGCCTGCACACACTGGGAATACCTTACGATATATTGTTCAAGGCCCAAATAATACTAACTCAAAAAAATTGTGGTATAATAAGCTCATTTAAGTCAAAGGGAACATTTGCCCCACAAAGAACAAAGACAGTCACTCATAAAGGAGGTTAAAGTGATTAAATAAGTTTAGAAGCCAGATTTTCTGCATGGTTGGAGATGGCCCTTAACTGGCTGGTGGCACAGGTATGTTCTCTCCATTCAAACCTGCAGAGGTAATCACGCTGGGATGAAAAGAGAAAGGTTTTGACCTGCAAGATTTCCAAGAAGAAAAGAGGTTCTTCCCAGATCTAGTAAATATTTAATCCAGCTGCCCAAAGAATTACCAATTTGTATCAGAAACTTGATACCTGATTCTATATAATTCTTTGCATTTTGCTGTTCAGCTCTTGGCTAGATTTCAAGTCCCCATTTACATACTGCTTTCCCAAACAATTCCTAAGATTAATTCAGAATATAATATTTTTTTTTTTTTTACTTCCACTGCCAGGAATAGATATGGATCACCAGGTACTTCCTGCTGCAGCTCACTGCCATGTAGAGCAATATATGCATGTCATTCATAAACCACCTGAATATCCTTTGAGATAAAAAACACAATGGGAACTGAAAGTACTTATTATTATTGCTGTAAAAAGACCACAGTATACATGATAACTTTTAACAGGCAGCCCATAAAACAGCAGGTACATTGATGATTTCCCTTTACTTTTTTGTGTGTTTTCTGGAAGTCTTTGTAAGTGAAGATCATCTCGTATTAAGCCAAATACCCATCCAAATCTGTTATGCTCCAAAACACATGCTAGAGAAAGTGGTAGAAAATGCAGCCACTCATAACAAATGGGAAACATTTCCTATCTCTAAGCAGTCCTTTTCTGCCCTTCTGCCCTAGGAAAAGACATACTATTTATGTAAAATACCCTCAGCGAGAGTGAAAGATTTTTAATTGCAGTTTACACTTTGCAAATATACTCTAAAAAAATCAGTTGCATGGTGAAATACTTCTTTGTATTTACTAAAGGCATAATTTGTTCTTTCAGTCCTGTATCCTCTAGATCATGTAGTGCAAGAAATGGAAAATGAGAGCATTAAAAAAATCCTAGCTCCACAAATGTCAAGGGTAAAAGTCCCACTGACTTCAGCAGGAGTGAAGCTATATCCTGTTGGTTTTTCATACCTCTGCTCCTCTTTATTTAATTCCTAACAGAAGCATATTTCAAGGGAGCAGTGATAAATTTAGGTCTTAAGTATCCATATGACTTYTGTAGTGCCAATCACTAAAGTTATCCTAATTAGGATCTCTGAATTTTTATCTCTTCAGAAATGTATCTAGTATCCTAAGTCAATGGACAGCTTGACTGTGCATATTAAGGAAAAACGAATACAGCTATCTTGGATAAGACCAAAGGTTCATTGAAAACAGTCCAAACAGTTGGAAAAAAACAACCAGCCTTTTATCACGCCTCCATCAGTATCCAAAAGTAAATGCTAAAAATCTTATAAATATGTTAAAAAATCATCAAGAGCAAGGCAGATGTGGTGATACTCAGTATCTAATCACCACCAGTTTGGATACCTCATGGACCATCTGTGTATTTTGTGTCTCCAAACAGTCCAAAGTTTTCTGTTTAATCAGATTAAGATTTAGCATCCTCAGCATCCTCCATCTGAGAGGTCCACACAGCTTAACTAAATATTGCATGAACACTTCCTGCTACTGTCTGTTTTAAACCTTTCTCTTTCTCATTACCTGATTGCTCTTTAATCTAATACTCAATATCAATTCTGAAGGCTTTTGGCCATGAATCCAAAGATGAGGAGTGGTCACATAGGTGGCAGAGGCATCCCCAGCTTGCAGGATTTCTAGTGGTAAGGAACCCTTGAGACAGTGCATTCCAATGAGAGACCACAGAAGCACCAGGAAGCTCCTGTCTTTCAAAATATTGATTCCACCACTGAATTTTTGAAAACTTCAGTTGAATAATTTTTGCAAGCATATATTTTTCAAAGAAGTTTTAGAGGACTCTCTCACCACTAGTGTCAACGTCACCTGAAAATATTTAATATTTCAATGAGGAGTTAAGAAACTGGGCATGATACACTAAAAATTGATAAACTTTTTTTAATTTCCAGATTCAGAAAATAAATTTAGCTGAAATCTCCTGAGGTGCTTGCTGTAGTTCTCACAATCAACAATGAACTTAGGTATTGCATGTTGCTTATGCAAAGATGCTATTTTTCCCTGAAAGCTTTTACTCTTTCCTAAAAACGTTCATCTGCATGTTGTGATGATACTATCAGAGGTTGTCATTGTCAGGAATTTTCACCACATATAAGTTTTATTTTTAGATGTGGCAGTTGGAAGGAAATATAAACAGCTTTTCTAATAAAAGCTATTTAACACCAGCTGTTCTGATGTTTTCTGCCTGCTTCAGGCTATACCATTTTCTCCCTATCCACAAGACGATAAAAAAGGAATAGTCTCCAGTTTTCTGGAGTATTTTCTTGGCTTATGCTACTTCATATTTCCCAATAAACACAAATTTTGTGATATTTAAAGTGACTTCACACCGTGGGTGAAAATCCAAATGCATTCAGTAAATACTAGGCACAGAAAAGGAAAAGAAGATTGTAATATTATTTTGTATCTTGACTTCACTGTAAGTATTTCAGGCAGCCCTGCAATTCAGAGAAAACGCATTATTCTCTAGAAACACAGGCTGAATCTATACCATTTAATTTCAGGCACTTGGCTGAGTTGCCTAAATGACAAACGCTGAGACTCCCACTGCAGTGCACAGGGAGTTCCAAAGGTGGGTTGGAGCTCCTAAAATCTGAATCACTCCAGGGAAGGTCTTTCTTAAGTACCCAGAGAGACTGGGGCATCTGAGAGCTGGAAGAAGTTGTTTAGTGAAAACACTTAAGCGGAGGATTGGGATCATTGGTAATAGATTCTTCTTTGTCCAGATTGCCTGCCAACAGTAATATGGTAAGTCTGGTCCTCTTCCAACTAAAAACCATGAGACTGGCACTGCAATATGCTATGTGCAGCCAAGCTATGAGGTAGCCTCATCCTAAAAACCTGAACGATTTCGGGAGAGACAAGGGAATTCAGAAAAATGGATGGGAAAAGAAATAAACATCTTGGACTGCAGAGGGAGCAATGTGTCAGGGGAACTCTTTCTTCATTGTACCTACATGCACACTAACACACAATGGTATCACTAGACTTAGGGGAAGGAGAACAAAGAAGTAGGTGGATTAAAAAACTCAATTTGGTTTCATCCTGTTCATGGACWTTATAAGACCATCTGGTTCTTTCATGTAACTCCAACGCAATTCATTCTTTACTAAATGACATTTTACCATTTTTCTGCTCACTAGATGTCCTGGTTTTAGCAAGAACAGAATTAACTTTTTCCTCAGTAGCCATGAGGAGGAAGAGCCTGGAGCTGTGTGATCATGTCTAGGTTGTTATTCTATACCACCTCACATCACCTTTGGCAGGTAGAAATACCTTGGTCCCAAGAAGAAGGTGGACATGGTTTGAGGGCAGGGGAAAGCATGGCAGATGGAGGGTCTGTCCACCATTGTTTTTCATTACCCCAGTCTTGTTGAGCATTTCTCACATAAATCACCTCTCTCTTTGTACACATTTGTAATTGTTGCTGCTACTGGTTGTTTTCTTATCTCTGCTTACAGAGATAAGTACAGTAACTTGCTTACAGTAACTTGTCCTTATCTCAACCTGTAGTCTGTCTTCTGTGCTTCCAACTAGAAGAAAGAGGGAAGCAAGTGCCAGTGAAATTTTGGTAAGTGCAGTAAATTGGGGATACCATTCCTAAACCACAATATCAGTTTTAGAATTCTGTGTACCCCATCCACCTAGTTGCACAGTAATGTGTCAACTGGTAAAGATCATGGGATCCACAACCTCATGGTCACAGGCAGAAAAACATAAAGATCTTTTTCTCTGCCTCTATAACTCTGCAGTCCTCAGGTCACTAGACAATCTCACATGCCAAATAGAGCAGCAAGCCTTGTGATGCCTAAAACAAGGCTGACCTGAAATAGAGGCCAGACAAATTAAGAGAATAAAACCAGACAACTTTAATACAGGCCTATGGGTACATTAAGGAGAGACAAAAGCCTCCCCCTGAGGTTACACCCAAAATGGACACCGAGTCACGACATCTTCCCCTTTTATAAGTTCTGTCTTATTAACATATTGGGCCTCAATTCCCCAATGATATTTTAGGTGATGTCAACCACCCCAAATTTGCTCCTTCCAACTCACTGTTGTTTTCATATTTTGGGGCTCTGAAGGTGTCGTTGGATTCAGGCTCAGAGAGGAATTGCTTTGTCTAAAGATGGAAGAACAGCAGTTTTAGCGCTGTACTAGAGAAGTATAAGAATACAGATACATGAAAATATAGAAACTAAAAAACCTAAGGCATTACTTGAATGTAGAATGGTTCAGAGAACAGTGATGGAAACGAAGGACAGCACACCCAAGGCAGGAGGAATAATTTAGGTCCTTGCATTGGTAGGACCTTTGATATATGAAAATTCCCAGAAGATTCAAAAAAGCAGGTCCCAGTGAACTTTCCAAGGGATAAAAAAAATTAACAGTCAAGACAGAAAGCAAACACAGTAGCTACTAATCCCACCCAAGGGAAAAATTATTCCTGATCCTCAGCTTTGGATATAGGTTTACAACAGAACTTAAAGCAGCAGAGAATTTTATCCATTATTGTCAGGAAACTGTTATTTTCATTTAATTATGCCTATATTTATGGCAAGTATTTACAAATTTGTGACTTCAGCAGAATTCGTAGTAACTAAACACGTTTCAGAGAGTTGATACATGAGGCAATTAGCTTTGGTGATCAGCTAAGGATATTTTTGTGTTGTTATGCAGATATAAATACATATTGCTTTATGTAGATTAGAAGACAAACTCAAGCAATCTTTTTCAATATACGTGGCCTGATAACCAATGTCACAATCAAGTGCTCACAGAGACTTGACTGTGAAAGACTGTGAAAAGAAATGCAAGGATCTTTAGATTCATGCAGTCTTTGTACACCTTTGTCAAAACAGGCAATTTGGACCAAGAAAACAGTTATGGTTACTGCCTGGAAAAAACAAAAAAAAAATTCTCAGGAATTCCAATAACAAATACTTTTACTTGCAAACTTTAGAACATTGAGATAGAACAAGTCACTTGACAAAAATTAACATWGCAGACTCTAAAACATTAAGATAGAGCAAGGCACTTAACAAGGCATTGAAAGGATATTTTTTTGTCTGGCTTAAAATATATTTTGAGTAGAAGAAGGTAGGAGAAGAAAGATAATGAAATTAAATGGAGAGGGAAAGGTAGATAGTTATCTCCCTAGGATCTACATGGTCTCATCAGCTTTTAAGTCCAGGGTAGTGGAGCATGCCACTCAACATATCTCACCTATCTTTTATCTGTTCCAGTCCACTGAAGCCTTCCTGTTGGGGTTTAAGTTCGATTTTCCCGGCCAACACACCAAAAATGTTGTGATTTGAACTAGGTTGAAAGGCAAAGCACCTACAACGTTCCCCCTACACTCCCCACCCCAGAAAGGCAGAGGGGAGAGCAAAAGTCCAATTGACAATAAAATTCATGGCTTTTAGATAAGACAACATAATTTAGAGAAATATACATATATACTCCAGAAACGGCCAGACAGGCTGAATAACTTAAGCTGCAAAATAGATTTATTACTAAAAACTATTAAGAATACTACTGCCCGGGGAGGGGAACAAAGACAGGGGAACACTTACAAGGAGAAGAAAAAAAACGGACATTTTAAGACACCTGTTAATCGCTCTGTGAACCTGTCTCTCCCAGGTTGCCCCCCGCCACCTCTCCATGCCTTCTGGGAGCAAGGGGGCAGGGAAATGAGAGTTTTAACATAGATCAGACTACTCATTACAGTTGTCATCCAGTACCATAGGGGAAGAGTCCTTGCAGCTCCAAGCTGTGGAAGTTCTATTCCCAAGAAACAGTCAGTGTATAACTGCTAGTGGCATAGGAGTCTTTTCTTTACCTCTTGGGCAAAAGGGAAACAGTTCTCCAAAGCTGACTGCTTCATTCTGAGGGCAAGGCCACTCTCTCAAATCTCCTGGCAGAACAGTTTCTTCTAAGCATCAACTTGCTTCAGACGTGGGGGGGGAAGCACCTTTTCCCCCGCAGAACAAAATTTCTTCTGAGCATCTACTCACTTCAGACATGGGGGGGCCAAGTCTCTTCCCCCCATTTGGCTTATGAACAGACCAGTCCTCCAAGGCCAGGTTTTTTTTTGTATCTCAAGTGCAGGGCCTCTCTTTTCTATACAGGTCTCCCATTGAAGAAATAGTCCTTTCGAGAACGGCTTATTTTCTCCATGTACAAGCATCACAGCAACAGCACCTGTGTTCTTCGACTCGCTTTGATCTTGTGTCTCCATTTTTTTTTCTCACATCTCCTCACCCTCCTCCTCTGTCCTCCCCTGGTGCAGACAACCTAAAAACTAGTGGCAGCCACCAACTATCTTGTTTTGAATTCTTCTTAAATACAAGACCATATGTCAACACAGAGGTGTAACTAGCATGTGTGATTGGCCCAGGCCTGACCAGCAGGCTGTCCATCAAGCCCAGGGCCACAATGGATTGCTTCTAAAACACAGGGGGCAAGGCTCCTTTTGCTGGAGAAGAAGGAGAAAGCTTCTAGAACTTTCTCACAGGAGCTATCTTTGAGTTTTCTTGATGTCATCCCCCCACCACAAAAAAACGGATGGAATTAAACCAGGACACCTCCCCAGGCATGCTTATGCTAATTTTAGCTACTAAGTGTCATGTCTGTGCTTTACACTAAACCAGAGTGTTCCACAAAGTCCCATGTCTTTGATTGCTCTCCATTACAGTGCAGAACACCAGCTGATATTTCAAATGTTCATGCAGGCTGGCTCAAGGGGATAGGAGTGCTATATTCCACCCCACGTATGCAGACCTCTCCATGGTCCCCCATCACTTCCCACTTGGTTGTTTTGAGCCTGTAAAACGTTCCTCCAATTTTCTACAATAATAAAATCCTGGAAGTTAAGAATATCGAGTCACGTATTTCTCTATCTGCCCTTTAAATGTAGCCTGCTAAAACTTTTCAGTTATTCAAGAAAAAACATCTTTATTTAAGAGCTGTCCTTGTCTCTCTGGTGATTCTCATATTAAGTAATTACTCTGTGAAATCCTGCTCAAAACAGAAAGCAAAATCTTCCAGAAAGAAAAAAATATATGCTTCAACAAGTCATAGAATAGAATAGAATAGAATAGAATAGAATAGAATAGAATAGAATAGAATAGAATAGAATAGAATTTTCAGTGCTTACCAAGTCAAGGTTCCTAACAAAATTGCTTTCTAGCCCAATACATCTGAATACTTTGCAACAAGCAGTAAATTCTTATCTTTCAGATTTCTTCCCCACATCCTCCTATTGTCCTTCACGGACTCCCTGGTGTATCAGCTATCAGCTGATGTGAGGAGAGAGAATCTGTGGGATGCAGCTTCCAGGGACAAATGCCTCCCAACGTCATCATTTTATGTTCTGGGCCCTGCTAAATAATGTGGCCCTGGGACAGTCACTTTCTCATCCTTTACAGCTCCAGGCAACAGTTGTAGATGGTCATAGAGCCTCCTTCTTTCTGATGCATGACTAAGGGGTAAGGGGCAAAGAAATGCTGAGGTGCTGGGCTGAGGGTACTGGAGAAATACCTGCAAGGAGCATGATGCAAGGAATTTAACAGGTTTTCAGTTTGTCATAAAATCAGAATAATTTTTGGTTTTTTTGCAACAGTACACAAATAACCCTTAACACATACAGGTCAGTGAATATGCATCATGAAATGTAGCCATTTTATCTGCCTCACCTGTATGTCACAAAGCCATTTGACTGATGATGAAATAATTTTCTTTATAGATTAAACAGTAGTTAATAATCCTCAGGACTTGTGTTTTGGATTTACTGCATTTTCTGCATTAATTTTACTGCAAATCTTTTAACTGGTCTATGCAGCTGAAAAACCACACCTCCCTCCCTTGCCCCCCCAGCAGCTCCTAAGGACAAATGAGAACATAATGAAGTGAGATGATGAAGTTATTTATCTGACAAGTGTCACGATATCTTTGCCTTAATTTCACCAAACTTGCAGAAACAAGAGAACACTCATGGGCTTCTGAATTTCAGAGGTGTTGTTCATTATGCAAAAAGCAGCAGGCAAACATTTGCCCCAGACTGATAGCAGCATGAACATTTCTTTTTACTAGATCTCCAAAACAGAGACTATTGAATGATTTCTACTTCAAACAGAAGTTAAAATTTAAGACAAATATGACTGGCAGGACTAGCATACAATGTTTAAGGAACAGAACCAGCAATCACGGGATCAACAGTGTGTGTCTGCTGCAAAAGGCTGTGTTTGGTATCTGAGACACAACACCTCAAGGCAGAATTCAACACACAAAGGGATAGACCAACGGACATGCAGATGTCTGATCTGGACCTGATAAAAAACAAGATTACACTGGGAACATGTATTTCCAGGGTAGCACAAACCTCATTAATTCATTACCCACAGACAAGAGGGACAAACATTTTAGACTAATAGATCTTTACTAAAGGCACTTGCTGACAAAAACAGTTCTACCGAGCTGAAAACTTGTCCAGTTCAGCAGTATATACTTCTGGTATGAAAACCTGATATTACAGAGGTCTCCTACTATGAAGGAATAAAAAAATTATTTCACATGCCTGGACAGCCCCAAAAGCTCACAGCAAGTACACACAGTTAATTAGATGTAGGAGAAGAATGGGATCAAAATTGTCCACCATTGTAATTCAACGCTTTCTTCCTACTCCACCTGGATAGGTTTTTTTTCATGTAGCAATAACCACTCAAACTCAACAGTGCTGGGTTAACACTGAAATATCAATTAATGGCAGACAGTTGGAATATAAACAAGGCTGTTGTTTCACGTGAGATAGAATTGCACTTAGATTTGAGTGCTGCCATTAAGACTCCTCTAGACAAAGATGTACATGAAGACTCAACTTCAGGGCTGACCCTAATGGAGTTAATGGTGTTCATGATCCAAAAAGATTAAAGCATCAACAGGAGAACTGCAGCTCATAGCTCAGTCTTTTGAGATTCATTTGAATGTGGCCAGAGACATGTCTTGATCTTGTCAAGTTCTTGAAAAGACCTTAACAATTCCAAGAGATGTTGATTTGACTTCAGAAAAAAAAAATTCTTATAAATGGAGGATAAAGTCAACAAAATAAGAAAATGCAGGAAAAAAATCCAAGCAAGAAATTTTATAATGAGAAATAGTCACTCAAGGACACAAAAAAAGCAAGAGAATTATAACACCTTCAGAAAAAAAAAGAGGGTCAGAAGAGGGACACCTAGTAAGATCAAGAATTGTCCCTGTCTAAAAGACAACCTCCCTCAGTTTCTACCTCAGTAAAAACTGCCTGGCCAGCATGGACTAATGTCATGCCTGGTGAGCATATTAACATTTAGCCCAGCAGAGTACTACTCTCAGCTGTCCACTCTGCAGTTTACCAATAAAAAGTCAATAAGCACATGGTCATATACTATGTACACTCTTGCTGCAGGGTGTCTACACATGGTTAAAGATGTCCATTAAAAATTACCCGAAGAGCTGAGGTTTCCAACAACAGAGTATTCCCACTCTAACAGGTCTTTCTTACGTCTGTCAGAGTCATGGTCCTCATCTATTTTCCCAGTAGGACCAGCATACAGAATAAGAAAGCAAAACAATAGCAGTAACTACTGGTTTGACTTGAGGAATATCACTTCTTCTACCAGTCTATCAGACGGGATCACAATAGTCTATCTTTTCTGGACTCCTGTTTCTACAGGCACCAGTGGAAATAGTGGTATACCACACTGAAATCACAGTTTGTGAAAAGAAGTTTATAACCTTTCCTAGAATGCTTTCCTTAACCTCTCCTTCAATCCCACAGCTACATTTTGCTGACTGTCTTCTAAAGTGAGCCAACAAAATTGTATTTTAGAGAGGATAATCATGAAACATATAAAGTCTCAAATATTCAAATTCATTTGTTCTGTGCTTTGTGTTTCTTCTACAAGAAGGGCACAGTATTTTAAAGCAGGCAAAGAAAGCTTTATACTTCAGATTTAGGCTGTAACAGTCTACAGCATACCAAAAAAGGTGAGTGGTAGGGTTGTGTATGGCACAGAAGGGAAAGAAATACAATTTTCAGGACTGCTTCACTACAGCATGAACTCTTTGTCCTAAAAGTGTGTAGCAAAACGAAAGGATCCACAAGCACTTGCACAATGCAAACACTGTTAAGGCATAAGAGCCTTGAGAAACTACCACAAGCACAAAAGAGAATGTCGAATAAAAGGTTAAAAGTGAAATTTTTTAAAACACAGAAGAGTAATAGACACTGGCAGTTTATTTTACTTTCACACACAAAGTATTATCTGTAATCATAGAAAAAATAAGTTACTTAATTTTCTTTGTTTAACATGTGTTTTTCACCCTGCAGGTGAAATGGTAAATTTAAAAGGAAAAGAAATTAGGTATGTCCCCGTTTGAAAGACAGGTATTTGCTAATGAAGGCAGGGACCCCCCTTGGAGTGGTGGCTATGACCCCCCCCTTCCCTCCGAATTATTATAGCTTTGAAAAAAATCATAGGCTTTCAGGCAGGAATATGGGTAAAAGGGAATAACAGTTTTTACTTATATATATATAACAAGGTGAAACAAGTAACAATAACAATAGCAACAACACAGCCCAACCCAAATCTAGTGACAGCCTTATAGAAACAGTCTCCCTCTTGGCGAAGTTACAGTTTGGTTGGTAGGGACGTTGCTGGCCCCCGGCTGAGCAGGGAGGGTGTGACGACTCCTCGGAGACTGCAGGGGACGTGGTGGCACGGGTCCCGGCTAGCTCAGATCTCCCGGCGGCTTCGATGATCGATACAAAATGGCAGAGGTGGATGGAGAAAAGTTTCTCTGCAAAACTCACAGCGGACGCCGGTGCTCTTCTGGACAGCAAGAAACCCAGGACCTCAAAAGAGACGAGCAGGAATCCTGCGGCCGCAAGACGGGGATGGAGCAGAGTTCACCCCCCTGAAGCTGGAATCCTCCGGCCAGCCACATCAGAACAAAAACTGTGCCCCCAGCAGGAACCCCCCCTCTCCGCGAAGCCGCAAAAGAAAAAAAAAAACAACAAAACCAAACCCCCCACCCCCCCCCCCCCCACCACCACCACCACCACACAAAAGTTGTCTCCGACCATTTAGGGTGTGGCCATAGGTATCATTGTCCCTTCAATCACCCGGCCATTAACAAGATGACTAGGCCATCAAGGTATCCCAGCAGCAAATGGGAAGGAAAAAATTCCCAAAGAAAAGGAACAAAAGGACCCACGACAAGGTATTATTTGCCTCTCTTTGCAACCACAATTTCATAATTTCTTCCACTTCCACTTAAAAGCCTGAATAACAAACTGATTCCACACTACATCGCAACATTCTTCCAAAGATGTGTCTATATCCAGCCTTTATCACACTGAAATATATCAAAGTATTTTCTAAAGCAGAAGAAAGAAAAAAGAGGGAGGGTTTGAGGAAAAAAAAAGAAAAACAAAAACTAAAGGATGTCACTCTTCTTAAAATTTGTCTCTTGAAAAACAATAGCATGGGCAAATACAACTGCTTCAACTGGTTTTTCATGTTAAATTCTGATTTTAAGATTGTACAGGAGCTGTCTACATCTACAAAATATTAGTGCTGAATTTTGCTCAGGGAAAAGGATATAAAAAAATTTGCAGCTATTTAATACAGGGCAGGTAACTGCATTGTTTTGGCAGCTATGGAGTCTAGAATTTGTCTGGCAAATGGATTTGACAGGGATGTAGGGAATGACCTTGCAGTGATAGTAGTAAATAAGTACCATAAGTACCTTAAGTCCCATAAGTACCTTAAGTACCATAAGTACGTAGTGGCCCCAAATTTATTACAGGCATTGGGGCCACTTAATTTCAAAATCAACTATTCTGAAAGGGCGAAAAAAAAATGTTAGGGGAGTATACCAGAGGAATATGACAAACTTGATGCAGAGAGTAAGACGTTATAATATGTAAGATTTTCAATGTTTTTATTGTTTTAACCACTCCTAGGACAAAGACTCAACTTTGCAAATATTTCAGCACAAAGTCTTTATGCTGTCAATGCTTAAGCCCCAATTCCTTGTCCAGGCTTCTCTACATCATACTAATATCCAAGTTTTAAGTACTGGCAATGTATCTGTTTCACTGCCAAATATTTTCTGTCAACCTCCATAAACATGTATGGACCCCACTTTGGTGTAGACCAATGCAGACTCTTTCTTATTGTTTATTTTGCTCATGACAAAGTAGCTGTCAAGAGATCAGTCAAGACTTCACCTCTCTCTAAAGAAAAGTGAACTTGTTTGGTTTGGTGAATCTGCAAACAGAAAAAATAGCTACTGGTATGCAGTAACAAAGCACAAGCAGGTGTCAATGTTTTGTTGTATCTAATATAATGTATGCTCATCTAGCAGAGTTTTCTAGTGTCCTTGCTTCTGTCCTCAATAGTAACCTTGATCCCACAAGACTTCCATTATAGAAGTACTATTCGGCCCTCAGTGCACAAAACAACAAGCACATTTGTGTATACGATGGACACCAATATTCTTATCTATGATAATTACCAGGAATGAGGCAGCCTAGAATATCTTCTAAGTACATCATTGGTTTTAGTGCCTGCAGAGTTGTACCCACTAACCATTTTTTATTCCCACCATACTGAGAAGGATCATGCCTCCCTTCTTCCTACACTCCCTCATTTTTTCTGTTTTCCGTGCTTCCATGTGCAATGTTGCGTGTTCTCCTCTTATTAGTTTCTTTCATGGCTTCATCCTGTACATGGCTTATCCTCACCCTTCTTTAGACTTGGGATATAAATCACTGGGATACCAATGGTCAGGGCCCAGTACAGGGTGAGAAGCTGCTGGTTTTCATTCCAGTTGTAAAGGCACCTTTCTCTCAGGGGATGCATCTATTTGTCAGAGTTCATACCTGTTCAGGTGTAAAGTCACAGTAAAAAGAGGGCCTTACACATTTTATTCAATATTTAAAAAGTTTTGGATTCCTTATTATTAGAAAAATAGAAGTAAATTAAATCTTAGATAATAAGAAAAAGACAGTATTTTCAATTTTTAAAAAATCCAGGAAGGAAAGACAAAAGAAATAGGTACTTCAATGACTACCAAATTTTATGAAGTCCAGCGACATCCTTCTGATGATAAAGACCTCCTAATAATATAGATAAATTACCTAACAAATGAAGAAACTGTAATATAAAATGCATTTTGAGTTACATTAATAAGTGAACAATAAAACTCCATAAACTTTTAAATATCTTCCAGAGTGTGACATACATATTTAATTTGTATTCATGAACACACAATCATCAAGCCAGATTTTTCATGTTTGAGAAGAGACTACAGCAAACCTGTAGAATACCTAACCATAATTAAGCCTAATTTAACAAAATAATTGCCCATAGATTCCCCTAAATTGTTCAGTACTCAACAATCTCATGCCCATTTTTGCCTTTGATACAAGAACTGCTTTGATTTCATTTGTTATCTAAGGACTGAAACTTGGAAAACTCTTTGCCTTCTGGCTTCCATCCAGCAAAACACTTAATACATGGGTGCTCTTTAAGCACTCAAAATGCGTTTCAATGAAGTAGGACAAGTCATTACTTTAGAGTTTGATTTCATGTCTAATTCTTGCTGGATTACAGCCAGAGCATTCAGTAACTTGCAAGAACATATTCCAAGGAAGAATTATCATTATGTAAGTTAGTAGGATAAATGTGGTACATATATTTGTTAAGTTTTTGTCAGAGAAAAAAAAAGAGACCATAAAATGATTGCTTTGTAATTTACAGATGATTTTAACCTAATTAAAAACTATAATACCTGGCTGTTCATTTAACGCATAAAATCAGCTGTATGGGACCCAAAAGCAAAGTTTATTGTGTAAATACACTAAGTTAAACGTATATGTTATTGCCCCATGACCCACATAAAAGCATACAGCATTAATAGGAACACAATCTGGCTGGGTTCTGCAGAGCAAATTTGCAGTCTTCAGCTTCACAGTATGTTAAAGGACTACTGAGTTTATCAACAAATTTTATTAATTAAAATACTCATTGCAAATTAACTGCAGAATTTCACGTGAAAGAGAACCTTTCTCTCATACCCTTGTCTTCAGATTGTTAGGCCCTTATCCTTTAAAGTTGAAGCTGAATACAAAGGATCCATTTTTATCAAGGTACAAAATCAAGCTTATTTTGGTGCTTTTTTGCATTAGAGAATTAAAGTATAACCTTGGCAATTACGGAAGAAAAACACCATAGTCGTAGAGCACTATAACTAGGAGACCTTAGAGCACTCTGCAGAAAAGCAACCAGGTTGGGTTCTACAGTACTCATACTCCCCATTTCCTTGAATCCAGGTCTGATGTTGCCTTCCCCTCCATTCCCAGGAGACATAGCCTCATTCTGCCCAGGGACTTTCACTGGAACAAAAAGAAATGAGTAACCAGCTAGAGGAGTTTGGGGCAGTACTGGGAATGAGGCTCAGGTATGTCACCTGTTGAATTTTTCACCAAGAACAAAGTCAATCAGCACTTCACAGGTAATAGGCCTTGCTTCCCACCTAGGGTGGCGCAATAGGCTATAAAGACAGAGTGTTCAGTTCCCTGGGTTTTCTCCTCAGCTGAGCTGGACACACAGTCTAAAAGCAGAGTCAGTGGAAGAAAGAATTAAATTTTTCATCACATTATCACAACAAAAAAAGAAATCCCCCTACTATATTTCATACTTATGGCAAAATGAAGGATATCCTCTGCCCAGCCTCTTCCTTGCTTCTTTAAATAAGCATTGAATTCAGCAGAGAAGCTTTCTGAGTCCAATTATACTCTGTCTTTTAACATGTAATTAACTTTCTGAAAGTGTTATTGTTCTGCTGGAAAGCATTTCAAATGAAGTTCCACAAGTGAAAGTGCTCTGTAGTTCTCAGCAGAGCAAAAATTCAAGCATGGGTAGAAACTAAGAGAGTCTGTTCAGAAACTTAGCCCTTACCTATATAACAGAGATAGAAATCTTTTCTTGTGAGGATGGATTCTAGGAGTATTTGGAACACAATCTAAGATCCCAGCAGACAAAAGAAATTTTTTTAAAATATACTTATAGACAAAGAAAGAATCAATTTCCATTTTGCTCTTAATCACTGCCAAACCAAATTTCAGAGTTCCCTTACTCTGTTCTTGCAGGTCTTTAAGTTCAAAGTTCTCTGAAAAGCTTAAAAATCCCTTATATGTCAGAAAAATAAAGAATGTAAAGTGTGCGGTCTAACGTCTCCTTCTCTCTCCATCTTTCCTAAAACTAAATAAAACCAGAAGAATAACATTTACAAACCAATTAAACACAATAGGCCAAAGAGATTCACAAGGGAGCAATCATAGTTCAAGCAAACAATCTTGTTCAACACTCTGGAGGACAATTAGCAAGGCCACGTTCAAGTTTTATTGTTCTCTTTTTCCCTTTTTATTTGCCACACACTAAAATACCATTGCCGGCTTTAAGAAAGGAATTTAGACAGATTAAATGGGTATTGAATTTAGAGATGAGGGTGGTGAAGGTGCAAAAAGTTGTCTGAAACCAGATAAGGAAGCACCTGTTTTTTCTCACTCTTGAGAGTGGCTATGGCCTGARCACTCACTTCTGCTGACTCCTGCACTCATCTTCGGGCTCACCTGGGCTTCATTCAGGAAGCCCAAATTATTCCTGGCTTGTGCACAAACACCTTTTAAATGCTCAGCCACACTGTCCCGTCCCGCTTGAAAAGAGGGAGTCGGGGAGAATTCTTTTAATAGATTTCCGGATAAAAAAATAAAGCGCAAATGCGGCAATATCATATCTGAGAACTGTCTATTGATAAAGAAAGGTAAGTGTTCCTACCACTTCCTACCAAGGGGAGATAGAAAAGGGAACAAAGAGGGAAAAGAGAAACGGAGAGTGCATGTTGTTTTTGTTTCGTGTTTCAAGCGTAGGCATGGGGTGCATCTTCTCATGTGAAGAGACTCAACCTCACATGCCTCCAATTCCTAAAAACTCCCCTCTAAATTAGTGCTAAATAATTGGCATATAGTAGCAGGCGAGGATATATTTCTGAAAAAAAAAATTAATTTGGCTATCCCAGTGGATATGGCCCACATACAGGTTAGAAAAAGACCAAAAATGGCCCATACATGGCAGCCTAAATGAGGAATTGATATCAAATCTTCTGTCCCACTTAAAGCAAAACAATTGTCGATTTGAGATTGAATATGCTAAACTCTTCAGAGTTCTAGCACGTAATGAAAAAATAAAGAGACC
>NW_026623503.1:1014205-1018709 GCF_030028575.1 Malurus melanocephalus
TCCGGAGAGGAGGGCCAAGAAACAACTACCAGGTGAAAAAGGGGAAAAGTTGCAACAAGGGCCGTAAGAGAACGGAGTCCCATAGCTAAGAGAACGAGAGCCAAACAACAGCAGAGAGAACCAGTTTTACAAGCCCCTCTAAGAGAGGCCATTAGTAACCAAGGGCCTGTATACATAAAGGTTCCATACTCTCTTAAGGAGTTAGAACATTGGAAAGCCACTGTTGGGAAGTATAAAGAAAACCCTGATAAGGTTGCTAACTTAGTACATAGAGCAGCTACTACACAAAACCCTGACTAGGCTGATTGAAACGTGATGATGGACACATTACTAGACCCCACGGAAAGAGGAATCGTTCATAAGGCTATCATAAGTTCTGTAGAGTCACAAATAGCAAGTAGATCACTTCAAGGCACCACTGCTGAAATCTTCCCAACTACTGATCCAAGCTGGAACCCAAATATCCCAGACCAAATGGATAGACTAAAACGGTACCAGAGACTCATAATGTACGGGCTAAGACATGGTGTTCCTAAAGCTGTAAATTGGTCTAAATTACATAACATAAAGCAGGGGTCAGATGAATCCCTCACTGACTTTCTAGAAAGGTTAAGAGATGCTGMGATTAAATACACAAACATTGATCCTGAGTCAACTGAGGGAAAAATTCATTTGGCCAATCTATTTATAGGTCAGGCTACCAGTGATATAAGGAGAAAACTTCARAAGTTAGAAGGGGTACAGGACATGAGTAAATTGTTAAATGTAGCCTGGAAAGCATTTCGAGACAGAGATTCCAATGACAAGGATAAACATTCCAACAAGAGAGGTAGCCAAGAAAAACTACCTAGGAGTACTTCTTTATGGTCAGACAAAGACCAATGTGCCTTTTATAAGAAAAAGGGACATTGGAAAAAGGATTGTCCCATGCTGGAAAAGAGATCCTCAGCTCCCCAAATGATTGTGGAACAGAAATCAGAATCAGAGTCAGAATCAGAATCAGAATGACGGGAACCAAAGGCTTCTATCCCAGCAGAGTCTTTGATTGTAGCCAAGCTGGGAAAAGACGATGCTGAATTTCTAGTAGATACCGGGGCAACATATTCTGTGTTAAATTCTTTAGAAAGGAAACTGAGTCAAAGTACTGTAAGTGCTTTCAGTGTCACAGGGGTGAGAGACATGAGACCCCTCTTCCAATCTTTGAAATACAAATTGGGAAAACCCTGGGTAATTTAACAGTTTCTCTATTTGCCTGACTCTCCTAAGGAGAATCTATTAGGATTTTTCAAGAGAAGAATAGCCGATAGTTCAAAATGGTTTACTGAAAGAGATTTAAAAATCTCTTCTCCTGCATCCCTGTGAATGAGAAACACCAAAGACTCTTTATAGATAAGTGGAAAAATCTCGAAACAGAGAGAAGGGATCAGCTCGTCAAGACCGTCCTATCTAAGAGTTCAAAGAATAGCGCAGCTATATTCAGAAATCAGCTGGCAGAGAAATTAGGCAAATGGAAAAGGCAGCAGCAGCATTGAACAGCTGGATCCGGCTCACTGTAAATTTGTTCTGTGAACTCCAATGACAGATACCTCATGCCACATTACTGGAACAGGATAATGCTATTCTGAAAAAGTTTGCTGTCAATGCTGTCATGTCTCTGTTCCCGACACTAACAGATAATAAATCTGAGTGTGACTGTTTGCAGACCGTGGAAGAAGCCTATTCCAGCAGACCACACCTGAAGGATGTGCCACCACAAATCCCTGACAGGGAGCTGTATGCAGACAAAAACAGCTTCAGACAAGATTGTAAACAGGTAGCAGGTCATGCAGTGACAACCGCCAAACAGGTAAACAAAGCAAAAGTTTTGCTATCAGATGTATCATCACAGAGAGCTGAATTGATCAATGAAAAATCTGGAACTGAGCAAAGTCATCAAGAAAGAAAGTAGTCTGTCAAAGTTTGCTCCGAAATATGATCAGAAAGATCATCAGTTTTCTGGCACAAAAGCTGAGACCAAAGAAAGTGAATGGACTGTTACACTAGAAAGACAGATTGTAATCCCACTGCAGCGAGATCATGAGGACACACATAGGGAAACAAAGAACCCTATGAGACTTCTGGAAAGGGAAGTAATAGAAAAGAAAGTGACCAATATTGTGCAGTTTATAACAAGCAAATGTGAAATCGGCTATAAAAATAATTCAAACATGATCAAAATAGTTTGTGTGAGAAAGAACAGAGACAGGGAATTTCCCAGGAGATTATTGGCAAATAGATTCTGCTGAGTTATCATGTAAAAGGATACAGGTATGTACTGGTGTTGGATTGACACTTTTAGTGCGTGGTCTGAGCCTTACCCCTGTCACACTGACACAGCAAGGCACATGGTGGAAGTTTTACTTAACCATACAATTCCAAGGTTTGGGGTTCCTTTGGGGTTGGTCCCCCAGTGGTCAGGAAAGTTAGTCAAATGTTGGGAATCATTTGAGATCTGGAAATTCCCTACTTATCCCAGACAAGTGATAAAGCTAAATGCATGAATRTAACCCTCAAAATAAGCTTGATTTGCAGAGATATCTAATAGTTTTAAGTTCCACTTTGCAGAAGCTTCAGAATTACATCATTTTATCCAGACCCATAGGATTGGATGTGCCTGCACATCCCTTCCAACCTGGAGACTGGGCCTATGTTAAGTGGTGGGACAGTGATCTTTTACAGGCCAAGTGGAAGGGACCATTCCAAGTCCTGCTGACAACTTTTACTGCATTCAAAGTCACTGGCAAAGGACCCTGGATTCACTACTCCCGAGTTAAGAAGGCTTCTGCTCCTGAAACTACTGGAAAAACAGAAACTGATGCAAACGGGGATGATGTAGTTTAAAACAAGGGTTTCTGTACTTGTTATCTAAACCATTGGTAACCATGGTACAGAGGTGGAACCAAAATGTGTATATGATCCTAGGCAAAATATGTATCTAAATTTCAAATTTCCATATTAGACAACATTCAAAATACATTATGTTGAGTTCTGAGTTTATCTTCCACACCCTCACATCATGGTTACCAAACTGACCTAGACTAAGGAACAGTTCACAGTAACTGTAATCCTAATTCTGTTTGTATGATAGCCAACTGAGTAAAATATTACTGTTGTTAAATATATGTTGTTCTTAGATACATACAAACATACATATTGATAGATACATATCTATCAATAGATATCTAGAATAGAGACCTAACAAGGTAGAGGCCTTGTCAGGCCTCTAAAGGGGGGAAATGATGCCTTAGGATTTTTTGTTTCCATATTTTCATGCGTCTGTATTCTTGTAGTTCTCTAGTACAGCACAAAAAACTACCATTCTCTCATCTTTAGACAAAGAATCCCTCTCTGAGCCTGAATCCAAGGACACCTCGCTGCCTCAGAGCCCCAAAATATGTAAAAAACAGCGAGTTGGGGACAGCAAGTTTGGGGTGGTTGACATCATCACCCGTAAAGATCATTGGAGAATTAAGACCCAACATGTTAATAAGGCAGAACTTCTAAAAGGTGAAGATCTCGTGACTCGGGGTCCATTTTGGGTGTAGCCTCAGGAGGAGGCTTTTGTCTGCCCTAATGTACCAGTAGGCCTGTTAGACCTGTATTAAAGTTGTCTATTCTCATTCTCTTAACTTTGTCTGGCCTCTATTTCAGATTAGCCTGATTGATAAGTTCTGGCCTGATTCTGGCCTGAATAAGCCTGATTGATCAGTTCTGGCGAACCCAGGTGGCTGAGAGATGGATCTTCTCTATTAGGGTTTGACACCAATTTCATCCCGTGGAAACAAGTCAAACAGTCATGTCAAGTAATGTGATTATTGTTTTAGAAAATATGGCAGGTAAAAATATCCATTCTAGCATCCACAATTGTTGTTTATTGTCACGCCACAGTGATATTAATGTATATGGTTGAAATTAAGCCAGGATAGTAAAAAGTCTCACTGGTAATTTGGCTTGTCATCTGGATGCAAAGGATGTCTGAATTTTATCGATCACAATTGGCAATGTTCCACACGTTTTTGCATTGACTTCAAGAGATGTTAAATCTGCGTATCTTCTAAGCAAATTAAATAAGGATTAAAATACCTCAATGGAGATACTGAGGGTAGATTTGATAAAATTAATAGTTCTTCATAATTCCTGCAAATCATTTAATGTTTTGATAGGGGTCCACAACATAATGGATTAAAGAATAATTTTCTCATAGTGCGACCAGCAGCTGGATGCATTTTAGCTTGGAGTGAGCCTGTAAAAGTGGGTTGGCATGAGGAACTGGGAAGGAGAGTGAAGAGCAACACCGGGTTTGGCGCGGTGACTTTTAGGAAAAAGGTGGAAGCCAAAGCGGACTCTCAAATTTTTTTTTCAATGGGAGCATTGCCTGTGAACGTATTAAAGTCCAAAACTAGGTTTAACACGGAGAAAATGCATAAAAGAGAGGAGAAAGAAAAAAAGAAAGAAAAAAAAAGAA
>NW_026623503.1:1019077-1020454 GCF_030028575.1 Malurus melanocephalus
AAGAAAAAGAAAAAGAAAAAGAAAAAGAAAAAGAAAAAGAAAAAGAAAAAGAAAAAGAAAAAGAAAAAGAAAAAGAAAAAGAAAAAGAAAAAGAAGAAAAAGGAAAGGAAGGAAAGTACCAGGAAGGGAGGAAAGGGGAGGGATTTCCCATTTCCCAATTTCCAGGCAACTTCCTTCTTCCATYTGAGGATTGCTAGAAGCACCCTCCTCATTCATGAAGRTATCTTGYCCCTTTTGCCCAATTTCTTTATCACAGGGATATGTTGGACTTGAGCTGGGAGGAAGTGATGCTTGAATATTGACCAGCTCTCTTGGACTCCTCTTCTAGAGTCCCATCCCATGGGATTCCTCTAAGTAGATCTTCMAGGAAGTTGAAGTTAACTCTCTAGAAGGTAAGGGTTCTAGTCCTGTTACCACTCTGCTTCCTGCACACAGATCCCATGTTCCATCATCTCATGGTCATGACTGCTCCAGCTTTCACATCTTCACTCAGTCCCTCGTAGTTTGTTAGTACAATGTCCAGCAACACATCTTTCCTTGTTGGCTCTTCCACCATTTGTGTCAAAAAGTTATCTTCAACAACAATCTTCAGGAACTTCCTGGACTCTGTGTGTGGAGTTGTTCAGTCCCTCCAACAAATATCAAGGTCCTTGAAGTCCCCCAGGAGAGCTGGGATTGTGAGGCTACTTTCATTTGTTCTTTTGTTAGAAAGACCTAACACCTTCCTTCTTCTGTTTGGGGGTCTATAGTAAACACCCTCAACTAGTGTCATCTATTTTAACCTTTCCTTTAAATTCTGACCTAGAAACTBTCMRCTCATTCACCTGACCCTGGATACAGCTCAATAYATTGCAGCTTGTCTCTCAACATAATAAGCAACTCCACTGCCTYRTCTCACTGACTYGGCCATCCATGACAACACTTCAGTCACATGAGCTATCCCACCGTGTTCTGTCACTGCAATAAGATCATGGCACTGTGACCACGCATAGCTTTCTAGTTCATGCATATTCCCCATGCTGTACAGGCATTGCTTGTGTCCAGGCATTTCATAGTGGTAATCAAGTGATWGGGTTCCACAGAAGGAGTGTAAAGAGCAACCACCACAGGCATACACATGCTCAGGTTGCCCTTCGATCCTCTTCTTGAGAGGCAGCCAAGGAACATCTGTTACCGCACTGGTTGTTATGACCTACTCACCAGGAGGAAGCAATGGCAAAGCATTGCCATTTTGAACCCCACTCCCGAGTCCTTCAGTTTCAAGTCWRTCTCTCCAAATTGGCCAGGGGGCTGCCAAAGATTCTCTTTCCTGCTTTAGACAGGTGGATCCCATCTCTGCCTAACAGGCTACAGTCATTAAAGTACAACCTACTGTCA
>NW_026623503.1:1021942-1023294 GCF_030028575.1 Malurus melanocephalus
GCAGTATCCCCACATGAATAAGATGATTTAAAAGTGTCAGGTAGGGCTCCTTTAAAACCATGTTGCTTCCTTCACATTTGGTTTAGATGGGCCGCAGGCAGCCATGGCCAAACTCCTTCCTAGATCTGTTGCTTGAACTCAGACTAACAGATAACTGAATGTGATATCTGGGGTACTGTCTTGTTAACAGTACAGATGCTCTAAGAGCGCTTTACTGTTGAATGCAGGCAAGACAGGTCACAGGTTCACAAAAGCACTTCTGAAGCTACTGGATGCTTTGAATCATAATTATTGTAATACATTAATGAATATATCATTAATTAATATCATAATAATACTTGTTCTTATGTAAGACCTTTGCAGCAAACATACCTTAAGTTTTCTTCGAACAATCTCTAGTGCATCATTTCTTCTTGCTTGGTGTTAGCATTGTGATCACTTTATCTAGGCCTCTTTCAAGACTTCCAAATATTTTGGCTTTTCTCTTCTTTTGGCTGCTATCCACATGTGCAAGACTGAGATCTAATTCCACTGACTGACATCTATTACACCATCAAATTAATTGGTTATTTTTCCTTCAGTGTTAAAAAACAAATTATTTCAGACATGTCACTAAAAYAATACCTGATGTGAGAGAAGAAAGAAAATGAAATCAAGTGCAAAGTATTATAGGAGTTTCTGTTTGAAAGTCGGCTGAAGTTTAAAGCCAAAGATTTATCTAGAAACTGCAGTCCTGTGGGGAACAGGAATAAGAATGTACTAACATTATAAAAAATAGGAATATATCCTAATGATAATTGGGTTAGAAAGTTTTAAAACTTTTCTCTACCTACATTGTTTTCTAGTGAATGCAGAAAAAGGTTTTAGAAAGATTTCTATTCTCTTGCTAGAATCAAGAGGTTGCTGTTGTAACAAGGCTTCCTAGGCAGCACATGGATAAAAGTAGTCCTGCTCTAAATCACGAGTGTACGCAAATAACAGGACACTTACCTTCTTTTACGAAGAATCTCAGCTGCTGCCAATTCATCTGCATTTGTTGGGTTTGTGGGTTTCTTAATTGGGGTGCCTGCAGTGAACTGACTGTCTGAAAGAAAGCATCCAAACCAAATTCAGTTTATATTTGCATMAAGGATTTCCTTCTCTTCAGTGACAATTTCTCATTRTTAATAATTTATTTCTAACACCAGACCCCTTTTCTATCTCAGGTCTATATTTTGGTGACTAGAAAGTATGTTTTTGATACTACCTCTTCTAAATTATAGATTTCCCCATGACTCTACAAGTCAAACCTTAAGAGTAACCAATGCAGTGAAATATTACAAATTTCAGGATTACAATTGCTTTCTTGCCCT
>NW_026623503.1:1025290-1026937 GCF_030028575.1 Malurus melanocephalus
GTCCAGCTCTAGCCTACGTCTGAGACCTTGTTTGTTGCATCTTATTTTTTTTCTGTCCATTTTAAAACCCTTATTTACTCATTTTCTAGATGCTTAAAGCTCAAGCTTCAATCAAATTACCTACAGCTAGAGAATGGCATCATGTATGTCAAGCTATATATTTAAAACGCTTCTTTTCTCAGTTTCTAACTCCACTTGGCTAGGGTCTACCAGATATTTAAATATACAATAACTTTCATGTACAACTAGAATAATATTTTTTGGATTGAGAACACTATATCAAACACCTGCCTCGTTCTATAAGTATTTTGAGTAAATTCTTTTAACGGAGATTCTTCAAACAGGGAAGCTGTATCTGTAAATTCCAAGAATAGAAATACACATGGCACTTCCCTGCCGTCTGGCAAACCTTTACAAATCACAATGTGTAGTTTTTTCAGTTTCCAGACTGAAAAGATATATTCAGTTGAGATTCCACTGTACACTTAGAATTAAGATTTTATCAGAAAAGACTGCCATCAAATCCAAATCTAATTTCTTTCTAAGTTCCTGATAATAGAAGTTCCYATGACGGTGACCTAAGTTTTATAATACGATTTTAATATTGCTGTTGTAGATTTGTAATTTGTATCAAAAGCGGATGTGAAACTATTCTCAAAGTCCTGTTGCCAAATCATCTATCKTGACCTCTGTCAAGAAGAGAAGCAACTCACAAAAATACTCACCCTTGAATTCAAGGCTTGGACCACAAGCTCTTTTTACTAAAAGCTTAATAATAATCTGGAAAGAATCCAAGAAAAGAATGGAATAATGTTTCAAAGAGGGCTGGATAAATGTAAACACATGTATCCTAAACATATGACTACTGAATCCACCACATCAATTGGAGCTAGCATATGAACCCTTCATTTGATAGCCAGCTCTGCACCCTGCCACCACCTCTCTCGCCGATCCTGATGCTGTCAGTTATTAAATGAAGGGATCTATAATTTCAGCCAAGATTGCTAACCTTGATGGCTCACACCACATACAATCAAATGTATTTTAAAGCATCCTTAGTCTCCAACACCTTTTATTATTTACAGGAAACTCTTCACAGGGACTTGTTTCATACCATTTCACTGAAACCACACAAAATCATTCCAATTGTTAGTCCTTGGCTGGAATGGGTACCATTTTAGTTGGAATGAATGACATTTCAGTAACTTACGTTCTGCTGGCAGGCAAGTTTCTGTTGCCCTATGATCAACATATTACAATGAACAGATCTCTCATTACTACTGAAATAAAGAGCTCCCTGAAGCTGCCAGAACTTCTACRATGCCTTATTCAAAAGCCCTTACCAGAGGGTTGCTAACTACAAGCAGCTAGGAGCCTGATACTGTAGTTAAAATCACATTCCATTAAACACGCATGCATGAATAGGATACCTTGGCTACTGTGTTCTAGATGTAGTTCATGTCATGGCGAAATTTTTGCAATATGCTTCTACATTGAACTGCTTGAAATCAAGCAGTAATATGTACGAGAGCTTTGCTAGCTGGGCATTTTGGCAAATTCAGTTGATATTCACCCAGTAGTTACATGGAAGCACATTAAATGTGTCCTGAGTGCTGGAGGAGGACTAATGGATTGCTGTATTGTGTA
>NW_026623503.1:1028221-1029416 GCF_030028575.1 Malurus melanocephalus
GAGAGGATGTGAACCATTGCAAGTACAAGTCAAGCTCGGGCTTCTGAAAATTTCTTTCTCTACAAGCTATTCTACCTGATAGGTAACCCTAATTACACCTAAGTGTAATTTCAGACTTTAGGTGATTTGCATGACGTGTCTGAGATCAAGAAAAAGGCACTCTGTTGGTTGCTCTTTGCAAATTAGTTTGTAGTTCATGCAGTAGCATGGAAAGTAATGCGGGAGTCCAGATCTATCTACTGAAGTGAATGCAAACCTAATCATTTGGTTTTTCCAATACTTCAGCCACAGTACAATTTTTTGGAAGAAACTCCTGCTCATTCTTCCCCAAGCACCAACTTTTTGCATGATTTTCAGCAACTCTGTGTGTGTGAGGAACATAGACACCGCTCTTGACAGGTTTGCAGCATAGCACAGTTAGTCTGAATAATTTACAAGAGATTTGAAATCTTCCAGTAAAGGACTATGCAAATGTCATAAACCTATTTGGAAGGACTTTTTTCTCCGGAGACAAATATTCTGATTTTTTATTATAACCAAAGAAGAAGGAGAATTAACTCCACAAATCTATCATAAGTATCACACACATTTTAAAATTCTGTTTCTGTTACAGTTATGTGGAAAAACTAAGTCTTCAARAAAAACCCCAAAACTATTGTCACTACTAACAAGTAGAAAGGAAAAAAACTCATTTCAAGGAARAATTCTCAGATTCAGGTAAAAGCTGTAGTATACATCGTGCCTTAAATCTCTTCTACTGTGTCATGGCTAACATTTGCACAGTACTTCTAGAAGTATTCCGTTCAACTTTTGTCATTTGCGGTCAAAAATGATTAAACATACTCACTGCTTTTAAAAATCTCTGGATAGTACCTCAAACAAATCCTATATTTTGTAGATTGTCTGGGTGTTGCTCTGATATTTTTATCTTATTTGCTTTCCCTCCTATTTATTGAACCAYTTCAAAGCAAAGAGTTAACCCAGCAAAYGGTATCTGTTGTTCAATTACAAATTTCTAGAAGTCTACTCTGACTTTCAGAGATTCAGAAGAATTTTACCATAGTGGCAAATAACAGTAAGATTTAAGGAACACAAAGAGCACAATCAAAGGAGAAAAACAAATGAACAAATCTGAACTTCTGAACCAGTCAGATTCTCAGGAGCTCCTTAAAGCTGAAATTTATGTAAGATGTCA
>NW_026623503.1:1030343-1032259 GCF_030028575.1 Malurus melanocephalus
TCTCTCACACAAGTAAAACAAGTGATAGAGACAGGACGAATATAACTTTCAATGAAATTAAATTTTGATTCAAATTTTCAGTGAGGACTACATACAAAATAAACCACAATCACATCTAACATGCACTTCAGAACATTTGTGTTTTGCACATTAAGCAAAGTACTGATCAAGCAGCCTAGAGAAGGAGCTGGTCATTCACATGTAGAAGTACTTCATATTATGATGAGAATTCAGTTATTTTCCCCATTCAGCTGCACAATATCAAGAAAACACATTTCTGCTCCAAAATTTCTCCTCAAAAGAAATCCAGAGCAAGTAACAACATTTTGACAGCTGAAAGTATCAGAAAAGAACCAAAGCTATCTCAAAATTAATCTTYGAAGAAATGCCTTCATACTATGAACTACAAGGATGGTAATAATCTAGCAAATATTACATGAAATGCTTTAGTATTCATCTGACCAGAATACTTACTGGCTATTTACTTTGCCACTGAACAGCATCAGAAAAACCTTGCATGAGCCAAGGGTGACTTAACTGTAAGCCGCTTTTTTGGGCCAACCTGGTGGTCAACAAAAACTGAAGCGATACTTAAATTGTGGGGGAAAAGTGAAGAAACAATTCATCTTTTACACAGAACGTTAGGGTGGTTAGGGACAAAACCAGAAACSAATACTGTTTCAGAGTATCACCAAAAGGAAGCTCACACTCAAACATCTAGAACTGCTGTGATGGGCAGTTATAGAACCTACAGTTACAACTCCCAGGGACATGCACCATTACCTAGATTCTTTAGGTGCAGCCCAAATACATATTCAGCATGTTAAGCTTCATTTACAAAACAGGTCTTGTTTTTATAGCACATTAAGAATAATGAAATGCATGCTCTTTGACAACTTTGTTAAGTCATTTAGACTTTGCTTAATTACTTTTCTAATCAAGCGGTTTTTTTCAAAGATTTTTCAGCTGAAGGCAATAGTAATCTTTTTTAACAATCTTTTTCAAAAAATTCTAAGAATTAAACTTCTTATTTAAACAGAGAATGTTTTTGAAATATTTCACTGATGCAATATTTTGAACCTATGCAACAGTACTTTATAGACTTACTGAACAGAAACCTTTACCTGCAGCATTTGATCAAGGAGCAGGATACTACTAGGAGAGAGCCACTTTGGAATACTGTACTTTCCCCTCTGCAAAAGAAGGGAAAAAGGAGAAAAGGATTTAGAACTAATGTCTTTTTTGCTTCCCCCCCACCCCTTTTTTATTTTTTAAAGTTCTCTCCAACAACTCAAACGAAGCCTTCTAGAGATCTTCTGTAAAGGTAGTCAAGGGTACTCCAATTCAAGATGAAAAAAATCCACATTCTTTGATGAAATAATCAGGTACTTTATAGAGCTCAGATTGTTATGCATCTGGAAAACATTCCCTGTGCACACCAGTGTCAGTTGCCTCCTGCCAAAGTGAATACTCTCAAGAAAGGGTTATTTTTGAGGTTTTTTAGACATCAGACTCTGGGTGAGAGGAGAACCAGGTAGGGGAATCTAAAGGTCTTACTCTACACTGTCGTTTGTTATCCCACTCACTTAGGTCAAACTTTATCCAGACAGATTTTTATGGCAGCTCAGAAGTGGCTGGCAAAGATGCATGTGCGTTGAGGAAGAGCAGCTGTTGAGCCACRTCAAGAGGAGTTACAGGGAAACAGAATTAATGACTTACTTATATTATCTACTATTTATTCAACCCCTTTTGGAGAAGGAAAGCACAATAGCAGATGCAAAATCCTGCTTCTTCTAGACATGAGAATGGCTGACATTTAAGAACAGTATTTTTAGAAAATCCATACTATACAGGGAAAAGACAGATAAACACTTAGATATAAATTCCAGCCCACTAGCAAAGATGCTTTTCCTGAA
>NW_026623503.1:1034804-1036655 GCF_030028575.1 Malurus melanocephalus
CAGTTTTACAGCACAGGCCATTGTAGGATAGGATACTCTACACACAAGGCAATATCTGCCTTAGATTGGAATGAAAGGTAAGTGTAAGAGGAGAAAACTGATATTCTGCTCAGAAAAGGTAAAACTGTATTACACTGTTAAGGCCCTACCAAGCATTTAGAAATGGATGACAACTACACAAACAGCTCAAATTAGTGCAAGGCTCTGCACTGCACCCTGAAATCGCACCTGCCATTTTTATGTGTGCGCTGCAGCTGATTTAGCTCTGCTCTGTGAGAGCAACTGATACTCTTACCATTGCACAAAGTCCAAAGCCTATCAGCTTCAGATTATGTTCCTCGTCAATCAGCAAATTTTCCTAGTAAAAGACAAAGTGGTGATGAATTCTATAATGCAAATATCCAAGTAACCACGCTTTCTTTCACCTTATTTTTTCTTGCCATTACCAGCCAGAATTTACCTAAAGCTCTCCTCAGGAGATTTTGAGTGGTTGCTAATGAATACATCCTAGATTCCAGACTGGGAATACAAGCTGCTACCTGCTCAGAAAGGCCTCGAGAGCTGCTAGACAGAAAGCGAAAACAGTGACACAGCAGCCTACCTGAAAAGGCAGCTAGTGATATCCCAGSTAGTGTGAAAAGAAGCAGAGCGGGAAAAGTGAGGGAAGCCACTTGCATTCTGTTCAGCACGGCAAGAACAGTACAGCAAGTTTCTGCCCATCCTCTAGCACAGGAAAAACACCAAACTGAGATATGTGCCGTGGATGGGCATCAGCCTGTCCAGGGAGGTGGAGCACTTGTCCTGTGAGGAAAGGCTGAGGGAGAGATGATGGTTCAGCCTGTGGGTGAGAAAGCTTCAGTGGAGACCTCACGGCAGTCTCTTAATTCCAACAAAGGGGTCATAGAGACAGARACAGCCCCTCCACAGAAGCACGTGGTGGGATGATGAGAGTCAACAGGCATCAGAAGACATTCAGACCGCTACTAAGAAAAAGCTTTTCTCATAAGAAAGAGAAGAGCTTAACAGCTTGCCCAGCAACATTATGCTGCCTCATCCTAGGGACAGGTCCAAGATGTGACTGGATGAAGCCCCAAGCAGTTTGGTCTGATACTATTTTAAAAAGGAGATAAAAGCAGAAGCCACTGGAAGTCACTTCGCAAACAAATTATCACACAATTCTATTAATCCATCAGATCTCTAGCTACAACCCAAGTCCCTCCCCTAAGAATTTGCTTTTCTCAGAGTTATCAGTGTCTCTAAACATGCAAACTTCTAACCCCTTCAAGGAGAAATGGTCTTAAGGCTTTYATTCCCTAAACCCACGCTGAATTCMTGTGGTGACAACAAAGCCATAGGATCAGTCCCTGCCYAGTCGYTGCATGTTTACACTGTGGGAGTCACATTTTTCTTTGACTGTYGCAACAGAACGGTTTGCACAACAGAGAGGAACCATAAGAACTCTCCCTGGACACAAGCTGGAATAAAGGGGATAGCAAGAACGCCTACGCAACAGTGAAAGCCAAATCTGTGTCTGCTCCACTCTCAGCTGGAGGGCATTATTCTGCATGTCCTCCAGAGGAAGCTAATTCTTCAGAGAGAGCTACATCCGGCTCAGCTGAGGAACAATGCAGTAAGCAGAAATAATGCTCTTTCAGGAAATGTTAGCTTAAGAGCTGTAGGCACAGGRGAACAGAGAAGACATAACTCACATTGAGCTCCATTCAGAGAAATAAAGGTGGATCTTCATTATTACTTGTTCAAATCTGACTACTGTTCAGACTTACTGGTTTGAGGTCCCTGTGGGCATATCCCTGACTGTGCACGTAAGCAATTGCTGAAACGATCTGCCGA
>NW_026623503.1:1037615-1039819 GCF_030028575.1 Malurus melanocephalus
TCTTTCAAGCCTTCAGCATCTACTACTAGTCCACAGCGATAGGTCACACCCGTGTTCCTAAAAACTCCATGGGAACAGCACATTACCAACTGCGAAGCATCTTTTGGATTACCTGTAAAGCAAGTTTGTCCATGATTTTTATTGCAACTTTTTCACCAGTGAGACGATGCCGTGCAAGTTTTACCTTTGCAAATCCACCTAGAATTTGAAACAGAGATGTGTAAAGCTTTGCACGGTGACAAGCTTTCTCATGCATAATTGTTGGGAATTATCTATTTTAAACATAGCTGTGTGACGCTCGTGGCAAGCGTAGGGCTGCCCTACTTTGGAGATATCAGCCAGCTGCAGCAAAAACGGGTGTTACAACAGGCAGATGGGCTAATCTCCTGCCCCCCTTTTGAAGTTCGGACCCCCCTGGCTGATGTAAGACCTTCAGATAGTTGCAATGTACACCCCTTATCAGGATTTGTGTTTAAAGTGACCAATGAGAAGTGATTACTTGGAATATTCATGAAGTTCATTAGAGTAGTTATAAAAAGCATGTTCAATTTTAATAAAGTCGAGTTCAGCGGATCATGTCTTAGTGGTCAGTATGCTGTTTCTCCCGGCGCTTTCCCGAACAAATGGTCTGCCCTCATCACATAATCTCAGTCACCTTGAAGCAAATACCATATTCACAGCATGTAGCGTCTTGGCTAAAGGAAGAAGCAATTGCTGCCACAACCTTCTACATTTCCACAGTTTCGCCCCACAAAATACACCGTGGAAACAGGACACACAGACTCTGAAGTAACAGTTAATCTCTCAGATAAATTCCAAGGCGAGCGGACAAATCACATACACTCGTCTGCATCCACAGACTGAGCCCACCTGTGCCGACTGTTCCGTGTATTTCATGGTACCTGAGAATTTCCTCATAGTCACCTCCGGCCATTCTGTGACCCGCCGGACGTGGGCAGCTCTTCTCAGCACCTGCAAGGGGAGAGCGCAGGTCGCACTCATGCTTTCGGGCACAAGAAGAGACCCAGCTGCAGCCCCCGGGGATGGAGGAGGGTCTGCTGTTCTCACCGGCCCGTCACGGCTGCCCGGCGGACAGGAGCGGCAAAGCCGCGATCCCGAGTTGCAGTGGCCAGAAGACCCTCGAATCCCACCCCATCCCCTGCGGTGCCGCCGTTGGGTGACCCCCGAGTCTCACCCAGTTCCTTGAGGTGCTGCCACCAGAAGCCACTCAAATTCCACCCTGTCCCGGGGCAATGATCCCACAGCGGAACAGTCTATAGAATCTGTTACCGTACAAATGTCCTCCTTCCGGCCGCCGGGATCGAGAAGCCAATTTCCACGCATCCTCAAACCGGAACGGGTGGAGAGGGGATCGGCATCCTGGGAAGAAGGAACACAGTGAATAGGCGCCGCCACAGGGGGAAGGACGTTGCCGGCTGGCTTCTAACAGGGGTGGCCTCAGGAGGCCAGGGACTACAGAGACATAAAACAGTGCCTGCCTCTCCCGGGAAACGCTTACCCAAGCACAGAAAGCAACACTTTTGCAAAGAGCCTTTCCCCTTGTTCCCCACGCACGACCGCTTGCAGGCAAGCAAGATGCAGCAAGTTAGAGTGTTTACAAAAAAGGAACTCTCATGGAAATACTTTCTGTAAGGTGCTTCCACCGCATACTGCCTTGCGGCTTAAAAGGCGTGAAGAAGTGGGTCTCGCACTGAAAGCAACACTTTTGCAAAGTGTTGCCGTTAGTTGAGCTTCTAATGGCGCGATGACCTGGTTCGCGGCGCGGCACGGCAGTCACCCGTTGACCACTCGGACCATTGAACACTTGCATCAATATGATGGATGTCAAATGGCGTTTATTGATACATGACACGCTATTRTATAGTGTGAGATTTGCGATGTCACTTGCGCCCAGCAACAGTATATTAAACATAATTGGCTATAGTGAGAGGGGTCTTATCTGCGCGTACATCGCGAGATCTTCTGCACGATAAGCCCTGACTGTCACATCTCCCCCCTGCCTATGCCTAATTAAATAAGCTAGAATATATAAAACTTATAAAATGTATAAAACTCTATAAAACTCCATAAAACTTTATAAAACTTGATAAACTTTGTAAAACAAGTTAAGAACATATTATAATTTTGCAACAACAAACATAAGGCACAGTGAACATGTGGTAACTGGGGGGTATTCAGGGTGT
>NW_026623503.1:1040704-1042477 GCF_030028575.1 Malurus melanocephalus
ACCTAAACACTTCCCCATTACCCAGAGTCTGCAACAGCTGGCTAACCCGATTTCAAGGTCTGGAGAGCCTTTCCCAGGCAAGGCTTCCAAGTTTACCCTGAAGGGGTTCCAGCTTTTGATAAACCCAAATTGGCAAGTAAGGGTGAATTGATTACATTTTTAGTGCAGAAACACATGGGTCTGTTGGCACTTCCCAACCAGCCAGGGCCAGGGCTTGGCCAGAGCCTAGGCCTCAGCTGGGAGGGATTCCCTAAAATATCCTACAACCAGGCTTTTATCAAAACTGCTTTTCCACATATTTCTACACAATTATCAGCTCATGTTCTTAAACCATTGCTTACCAACTTCCATCACAATCATTTCAGTAGGCTTCATCTTGTCTCTATAACAAAAGAACTTCATATTTCATTTTAAATGAGTACATTAGAACAAAATTTAAACTTAATTTCATTTAAACCTAATGTCATTCAAAAGCAACATCATCCAAACCTGACAACACCCAACAGAAACTGTCTGACAGAGCTTAAACCCATTAGAACACAAATTTAACTTCGCCAAAACTCGACAACAACTACACCCAATAGGACTTCAGGTATTTAAAAGAGCTTGACCTCAACAAAGCTTAATATAAATGGAGTTTGGCGACTAATGAAATCAGTAATTTGTTCCATACCAGCTATTTACCTTTATGGTGCTCACATAAAGCACCAATCTGACTATGACATATTCCCTGGTTTCTTCGAACCTTACAAACTCAACACAGACTTTGCCCTCTGAATCTGCATAGTCTGCAGTATAGATATGACCCATGTAGTCAAAAAGGCCAGATGCCTTGAAAGACAGTTCCATGTGGACTGGACTACTAAAACACCAGGAGGGCTTTCCACTTTCATCCAACAGAGTCAAATCCATCATGAAGCAGTCCTTCACACTGCCTTTAAACACATCTGTTTCCCAGCATATGCCAAGTGTCCCAATAATAGGCAGGTGCTTCCTAATATCCTTTAAGCCTACAAATGTGAGCCTCAGGTACCCATTTTCAATATCACCTCTCCCGCAGAAGAGGCCCTTGAAAGTTCCACACAGGTATCTGCAGCTTTTGCCATGCAGATCCAGATGCAAACTCTAACCATGCAGTCCATATTCCAGGACAATATCATCCAGTAAAGGTTTATTAGCTGGAGGGACATATTGAATAGTGGCAAAACCCAAAAGAGTTGATTATAATAAAGACTCACCATAACAAAAGCAATTTCATTTTTCTCCTTCCAAATCCCTACTAAGAGTCCTGGATCCAGACTGAAGAGCTGGACAAGTTCATCAGCACTGACTGTTATACTACTTTCAGCCAGGTTAGCAAGATGGTATTCAGCAATCAAGGAAAATCGACGAGGTCTGTTCTTGCTCAGAGGTCTGCTTTGGTCAAGAAGCAGTGGTGTAACTCCAAATAGTTTTAGGGTTGACAGCATGTCTAAGCGTGGCCAGACTGCACCATGCCAAAGTATGGTAACAGATGTGTCTTTAAATGATAGGTTTGGCTTCTCGATTATATGCTCTTTTCCATCTTTGTCCTTTAGAACAATTGTCCAACTCAAGCCAGAGACTTTCAAAGCTTCTTTGTTTTTACATGGAAGACCTGTATAAGGGGCCAGAGGTTTAACAAGCCACATTATTCTAGTTTTGAAGACAGATGTTTGTTTGAGGATGTATTCTTTCTTCCAATATCCAGGCTTTTCATCATGTAGAGCAGCACAGCCCAAAGAAACAGTTTCT
>NW_026623504.1:0-69226 GCF_030028575.1 Malurus melanocephalus
GCATCTGTAAATACTTCCTGCCATCTCTTCAGTCTGCTTTTAGCAATCCTTTTTTTTTTTTATTTGTTTGTTTTTACGTGGCAAAAGTTCCATGGATGAGAGTGGAACCCTTAGGGATGTCATGAACAGGTTTCACAAGGCACTAAAGTCCTTCTCTCCTGCAGTCCCAGAAGGAGGACTCGTGCTCAGCACAGGGTGAGGCCACCCCACAGCCCAAGCTCTGCCGCTCCTTCACCCGTAAGTTGGGGAGCTATGGGGGTTCCCTGCCCCTACCCTGCCTGCCCTCACCCCTGTGGGATGGCCCAGCAGGTGACAGAAAGGATATGGGACTAAGTGGTAGACCTGAGAGCCTTCCCAGCCCCGGTGCCCCCTCCCAGCCCAGCCTGGGAATGSTTTGGGTGGGAAGGGCCCCTTCAAAGCCATCCAATCCAAACCCCTGCCAYGAGCAGGGACATCTCCAGCTAGGTCAGGTTACCTCACCACACCTGGGGTGTCACTGTTTTAATGCACACTTTACCAGGAATACTTCAATTACATTCTTGCTGGAGAAAACCACAAGTGTAAGCAGAGAAAAGTGATAAAAAACATTGTTTCTGGGTTAAGTTTTTTTACTACCACAAAGGAAAACATGAGCACCATGGCTCCTGACATACAGTGGTGACAGAGAAGGAGATTGTTACCCTTCTATGGTTGCATGTTCATCCTCCCCAAAAATCTCTTAAAGGGTCAATGTGACATTCCAGGTGCTCCAGCAGGACACCTGCATTTTCCAGAGCTGCTTTGAGGTAGTCACTGATGCAGGTGGCCACTGACAAAAAAATGGTGATATTGATCTAAATACTTTATGTTTAAATTGCCTTTTTTTGGCTTTTTCTTCTATGGAAACATTGGTTTTCGCTCCTTTTTTATAAGTGGGAAGTGTTCCTTCAGGTGGAACAGCTCATCCCCTGTGAGCACACGGACGATTTGGTGTTTCTTCATTCCTGCTGACCCACAAAGAAGGATGTTCCTCATTTTTTTTTTCTCTTCCTGCAGTGGGGAGCACGGAGACGGTTCGGGAAGTGAAGGAGAGCCGCTCCAAGTCCGTGTGTGCCATCCCTCCACCCCAGACCTGGGGCAGGAGCAAGGATGTGAGGAAGGAGCTGCCTCTGGAGTTGTACAAACACCAGGGATGCTCTGGCTCCCCATGAAGGGTCTGGTTCCTCCCTGGAGGGCTGCTCAACCTGTAGGTGATGTAAATAAAATGATTGATGTAAATAAAATGCACCTTGGGAAGGAGTGCGTGGGCAGGGTGGAATATCCGGGGTGGTTTGTGTGGAAATCTGCTCTTATTGCCCAACCCAAATGGGACTTTAATGACATCATCAGGAGTTGGGGACACTCAGGGGTGTCTCTCTGGGTGTCATTCCAGGCAGAGCCCCTTGGAACAGCAGCTCCTTCAAGCCTTGGCTGGTGATCCCAAGGTCGGGAGTGAGGAAAAGTGATTGTAAAGAGGGAGGGAAATGGGCTGTTCATTGGTGAAAGCCATTTCATACAAAAGAGAGGAAAAACCCCTGAATCTGGAGGTCCTCAGCTCCCTGGAGCTGGAATGTCCCCGTTCCCCTGTGGTTTAATGTTCCTCAGTGTTTGAAATTTCTCCTTAAATTCTGTGCAATAAATAGTTACAGAAGGATTTATTGAGGTGGGTCATTTTTATTCCACGCTGGGAGAGCAAAAAGGAAAGTAAATCAACTTATTGTCAAGGAATTTTAATCAAGGATAGAAAATGTGATTGGCTAATTCTTGCTTGGGTTTTGTTTGCTGTTTTTTTTGACTGTTTTGGTTTTATGCTTTTGCATCTAAACTGGGTTGTTTTTGTCCAAAATACCTGGATGTTTGTGCCATCTTTGTCTTGCATCCATCCTTGTCACCCTTGTGCAGCATCCATCATTTTTCTGGGCATCAGGCACTTAAATAAGGAACTTTTTCCAGTTGAGATTCCCATCATGCAAAATCAGTTCTGTGCAATATCATCATGGGCTATCAAAGACCTTATGAAAAGGTGGCTGTTTTGGTGGGGTAGATTTCTTTGTAATCCTGTTGTAGGCAACAGAAGTGGTTGGAAGAATGCCAGAAAATGGAATGGAAATTTTATCAGATGTGGGAAAAAAAAGAAAAAAAAATTCTTTCCATTTTTTTTTATTGTCTATTTTCATCTCAGTTCAGCACGAGGGATGTTTCCATGCCAGGATCCCTGGCAGTTCCAGAGGCTGCTGGCTCCAGGTGTGCAGGGGATGCTCCAGCCAGCCCCACATTCTGAATCCTTTGTGGATCCCAGCCCACCCTTCCCTTCCAGCCCCACTTTGCAGGGCTGGGTCCATAAAAACCTCTCTGCTGCATGAACAATTTGCTTGATCTGCAGAGGAGACCATATTCCCTGCAGGACATTTTTCCCCAATGAGTCACTCTGCCCTAAATTTAACCTTCTGGATACTGTGGATTTTTTTCTCAAAATTTCTTTACAAAATATAATAGCCCAGCTAAAGCTTTTATGAAGTATTTTCCAGTCACTTAGTGGCCAAGCCCTCTGACTAGTTTGTATTTCAGCCCAGAATACCTTTGATAATCTTTGCCAGTATCCAGTGTTGGTGGTCTTAAAATTCTACAACCGAGTGGAAAACTGTTAAATGCTCAGGCTTCAGAGCATGCCTAATTAATTCTTTCCAGGGTTTTAGTCCTTTAAAAAGTGTTAAAAACACGGATTCAGTGTATCATTGAATATTGCATGGTTCTGTGGAAATAAATTGCATCAGTTTGATTCCTTTAGGAGTTCAGAGAGTTTTTGCTCTGTGCTTACTCTGGAAGTTTACAGGAGTCTGTGGAAAGTTCGGGTTAAAATGGGCAAAAGTTTTTAATGAGGGGGAGTAGCTCAGTGGCAAAGTGAGAGCCCAAAAACCACATCATAAAACTCTGTGCAAAGACATCAGTCATCTGCATTTGAAAATCATGCAAAATCTCCCTCGTCCTCACAACTCCAAAAGCATTTCCTCACATGAACTTTAATATTTTTATTTTGAGCAGAAAACCGCACTTGTGTTTATTTTATTTCATGACTGCTTAAGGGGATTATAATGACTTAATCCTGGAAAGGGCTGGCAGTGCTCGAGAAGCAGGTGAGACAAATTTGAGCTTTTTTCTCTCCTGACATCAAGTCCTGGAGGGGATTCGACCTCAGAAGAGCCATTAAGGATCTTTCAACATCCAGGCTTATGTGCTTCTTCCAAGAGACGTGGGGACGGGACAGATGAAAAGGGAGCATGTGATGGAGATGAACTGGAGATTATCATTTTAATGCAGAATTAAAGGGGTAAATGCCAGCGTGGGTATCTACTGCTCCCCCTTCCAGCACAGCTCAGGCTGGGGGATTGCTCTTTATGAAACCATTGGGGACATTGGTGGCTTTTCCAAGGTGAGGTTGACAGTGCTTGGGTGAAGGAAGGTCTACAAATGCCAAAGGGGTTCAGTGAAGTCTCCAAAGGCAGCCCTGAAATCTCATCTCTTTATCAAATTCCAAGAAATCCCCTCCTTTTTGCATGAGAGAGTGAAAATATGTTAGGAACTATCTACATAAAATGTAAATTTTTCTGCGAGCGTGGATCAAACCACAGAAAATAACAACACTGACTGTGCTGATGGAGGCTTTGATCAATCCAAAGGTAAAACAACCAATTCTGTGAAAAAACTGAGCTAACTTGCCCCAGCTCCTTGCTAGAATATGTATGTTTTTTAGAGTCACAATTTTGGTTTAAAAGCTTAAGGGGAACAAAAAAATCCTCAGGTTCAATTAGGGGTTAATAAAATGTTCAGGATCCAACTTTCCCTTCCATCCACTGAAATCCTGGAGCTGCACCATTGTTTGACCCTGTGGATTAGAGGATGCTGAAGGCACCAGGAGAGGTAAGGGAGGAAAGGGAGGGTTGTTCTCCTTGGGAATGAAATGATATTTGTGTCTGCCTTTGCATGGAATGGGGTCCTGCTTGGTGAATTTGCCCACCCTGGCTTTGGTGTGGCATTCCAAAGATCCCAACACCGGCTCCAAAGGACAACCAACATCATCACTGCTTTCTGCAGGCTCTGGGAGAAATCACATGGTCTCCTTGCCCAGGGATTTTTTTGATCCTGAAGATGATGAGTGCATGCAAGGAATCCCAGAATCATCACAGAAACACAGGATGGATGGTTTGAGTTGGTAGGGACCTTAAAGATGATCCAGTTCCAAACCCTGACATGGCAGGGACACCTTCCACACTGGACCAGGTTGCTCCAAGCCCTGTCCCACCTGTCTTGGAAAGAAGCAGCTGTCAGGAGTGGGATTTCAGTGCTTGGAGAGACGGTTCAACTTTGGGAACTCAATTCCTATCCCCAGTCTGGGATTTTGGAGGATGTTTGACTGGGCACGAGGCAGCCTTTGAAGAGCCAGGGCTGGGCACCAGCAATGCTCTGCCTCAGCCACGCTGGGTTTTTCTGCCAGTGGGACCCAGAATTCCTGAGGACACTTCCAAATGGCAAACAGCACTAACTCGGGATGTGCAGCAGCACAAAAACAGCGGTGCCAAATACAGCTGCTTCAAAACACACCCAGAAACAGGCAAGTGTGCATTAATCCCTTTTTAAAAACAAAAATACACAAGTGCCCACTTTGCATTTTAATTTCATGTAATTGCAGTGTGATCTACAAAAAAAATTCCTCACTCCTGGTGTGCAAAACCTTGTTTTCACCCAGCTCCTCCAAGTGTTGGCAGAGCTGCTGTCAGTCGAGTCCAGCTTTGAGGAGATCACAGGAAGAGATGGCAACTGATTGTCCTTCTCATTTCAGACAGGTTTAACCAGAGCAGTGTGGTACTTAAATGGCAACTGATTGGAATTGCACTGATTGATTATTTAGGTGACTGGTAAGTTGTACTTWTCTGTGGAATTCTGGGATTCTGTGGGATTTCTCTCATGCTCATGGTCGAGTTAAACCAGCAGCAGCTCTGTGAAGGGGAAAGGTCTAAATGTGTTATTTACTGTTAAGAAAAACAATGCAGAGGATAATAGAAATTATTATTATTAATATTCTGTTGTGCTTATAGAAGATTGAGTATATTCATCCCTCTGTATTCCTCAATAAAAAGTGTAGGCAAAATTTTCCCCAGCCAGCATGCACTTGCTTTGAGATACCCATATGTTCACAGGTAACTTTAAATACTAAATCGATTTGGAAATTAATTTGGCAACACAAATTCCCATAGGACAGGGAAGTCAGCATCTTCCTCTTCCTCCACTCTGTTTGGAGCAGGTCATGACTAAGGCTCAGGTTAGAACAGCAGTACTTGATTTTTCACTGTAATTTAAATTTCTTCTCCCAACCTCCTGGCATGTCACAGGAATATAGTTATTGCCCTACAGAAATGATAATTTTTTTAGCCTGGCATCCCATTTCTGGCAGTGATTTACAGCAGATGCTCCACCAGAAGCCAACAACATTGGGAAGCAAATGGCAGTGAAATTCCATGCAGGAATGTCCTCATTCCCAAGAGACATTTCTCCCCCAGCAGGCTGGGTGGGTGGAGGGTCCATCTAATTCACTTTTCTGTGGCAGGAGGGAGAACATCATTTACAGCTGCAGGACACCCCGGCTGTGTCCATTTGTCCACCTGGCTGGACACTCCTTGTCCAGATCCATGGGGCCCTGCCTGGTGCAAACGTGGGGATTGCATCACTTCCAAGAGGACTGGGATATTTAGGAGCTCACCGTGTTTTAATTATTTAATTTAATTATTTCAGTTTTTCATGGATCTCTCGGTTACTTTCTGTAAAAGCCACATCGGGGTTTTGCTCAGAGGAAGAAGGAGATGCCGATTCTAGAAATGGCACTTGTGGGGACACGGTGAGAGGTGTCACAGCAGTGGCTGAGGACACCAAGGGCTCTATGGTGAGGGGAAGACCTTTGAGTCCACCTCTACTCATCTGTGTGGAGAGGGGTGGAAAAAACTCCAGGAATTCCACACTGGTGACCCAGAGCCATGTCCTGAGGGCTCCTGGCTTCACTCCTCCTGTGTCCCCAGGAAAGCTCCGTGCTCTGCCCCAATCCCTGTTTGTCACGATCCTTAATGCCACAGCTGCTTGCTCACTCCAGATCATCTGCTTTTATTAGTCCTGCTCCACCACCCCCTGAAACTCACACCGGCCAGGAGATCGTTATCCACATCCAAAAATAGCATTCCTCTGGCCCTGCTCTTCCAGAGTCCCGGGAAACTCGGGGGTTTTCCTGTTTTTCTGATTTCCAGCTGTGCCTGTTCCCTCTCCACTGCCCCATGAAGGCTGGAGCAGCATCCCTGGCCGCCGGGATCCTCGGGGGCACCGGGGTGTTGCTCTTCCTCATCGCTTTTGGCACGGATTATTGGCTTCTGGCCACTGATTCCTGCGGGGTCTTCGAGCATGGGAACAGCACTGTGAGCACCGGCGGGGTGAGCTCTGAAACATTGTGCTTTGAGAGATCTTACCTGAATAATTTAAAGTCTAAAATTTTGGAATCTGTGGTACTATTTATGCTCAAAGTGACCTGTTAATGTAAAAAGTTAGCTTGAGGTAAAACATTAAATTCTTTAAAATCCAAACAGGTTTTTCCATAATTTTGAGCATTTTGACTGGAGTAAAGGGTGTCTAGGAAATATTGAGATGGCACCTCTGTAATCTGGCAGATACGAACATTAGAGAATGAAAGGCAGAAACGTAAGAGCTTTAGTTGTTGACAGCATTTCCCACTAAAGACAAAAGATATGTCCTCATATTGCCATTAAAAGATTTCTCCCTCTGTAGTTTCTTCATTTAAAGCTAGTTGATGTTTGAAAGTGTGGGGCATGGCAGTCACTTCCATCTGAAGGGACACAGAACAAAAGTGAGCATCAGACACAGAGTGGAGCAGATGAGTTCCTGCCCATCCAGCCAGTGGCCTGGATATCCTCAAATCAAGATTTGTATGGGATTTTAGTTAGCAGGAAATGTAATTTTCCAGGGGCAGTTTGGTATTTTGGTGCTAAGGGCTGCTGTCACTTGTTTATAGATCCCTCAAGGTTGGATTTTTGTCGCACTTGTTGTCTAACTCTCCAATGAAATAACAACCAGATCAGTTCCTCGAGCCACCCACTCCCCAGAAATGTTTTTGTGCCGATCAATGTGTGGTTTCCATTACAAAATGACAGGAAGATCCTTGTTGTGTGCAGACTTTTTGTTACTTCAAAGTTCAATCCAATTAGGTTTGATTTTTTTCTTTTTTTCCTGGTGCGGTGAGTCACCCTGGGTAAGCATCATGATGCCAGCGAGAAATATTTTTCTTTCATTTCAGCATYCCATAATCAAATGTAGGGCACTGTTTGCTTGAGTCACAGTTCCAAATGACTTTCCCCACTGAAAAGAAAAAAAAAATTATGATGGGAAAAAATGCCTGAAGAAGTGAAACAGAAGAYGGGGTCTTTAGTTTCAAGCAGCTCGGGTTGGCACAGACAGAGAAGTGCCACTTGTTTTCCGTGCACTTGGGAAGTGACAGTGTTAATTGTTTCACATTTTAGTTGTTTTCTAAAGTGGAGAGAGCAGAGATGATGCACTGCACGACATGAATAAGCATCTCAAACATTTCAGAGACGCTCCTGGCCAAGTGTTGGGGAGCCTGGYGCTGCGGCAGAGTGACTTCAAAAGYACCAGGCAGAAATAGGAACTGTTCTTACTCTTCCCTCTGAGCTATTTCATTTCTATTTCAGACACTGTTCCTATTATTTCTATTTTTGTTACTGGTTGTGGATAACAGGCTCTGTTTTTACTGTCTCTGCCCTTCCTTAAACTGTCAAATCCTGTCCTTTACAGATAAGGATGGGCTGAGTWTCTGGCAAACTCAGGGAAATGTGCTGTGGATGCACCAAGTCAGAGCCGCCAGCTGAGGAAGTTTCAGGGCTGAAGTTGCCCTTGTCACAGTCAGGATTTTTGACTGAAAGTAAAAGGAGAATCAGATCAAAGCTCTGGAAGCTGCCATAACATGGTGCACAAAAACAGGAGAGGGAACACGAGCATCTCTGGGAAGAAGCTCAGAGCCTCTTCCAGTGCTTGAGAGGGACTGGGGACAAGGGACAGAGGGACAGGACAAGGGGAATGGCTCCCCACTGCCAGAAAGATACTGGGGAGAAATTCTTCCCTGTGAGGCCCTGGCCCAGGGTGCCCAGAGAAGCTGTGGCTGCCCCTGGATCCCTGGAAGTGTCCAAGGCCAGGCTGGAGCAATCTGGCATAGGGGAGGTGTCTTTGCCCCTGGCAGGGCTGGCATTGAGTGGTCTTTAAGGTCCCTTCCCACCCAAACCAGGATAAAAGGATAAATCCCTTTAGCACCTCCCATCTCCTTTCTCTGGTTCCCATTCTCTCGTGGACATTCCCCATCTTTCATAAAGCATAATTTTGTCACACTCCTGTCTCCAGACTGTGTGTGAGTAAGATAAAAATGGTTTTGAGGATAATTTTAATAAGTTCTTTGSTAAATCTTCCGTGACTAAATTTTGCAATATTCTCCCTTCTGGAAAGACCAGAACCTTGTGCTCACAGGTCTGGTCTGGAGGTTGGAAGAAGGTGTTTGAGAGGCAGAAAACACCCAGAAAGCTCAGCTTCCTGACATTCCCATCAGCTCTGGCCAGCAGGGGTTTARGGACAGCAGAGAGAGAGGCAAATGGTTTGAGCAGGTCTGTAGGACACTTTGTGATCAGAACGTTTCGTAGCTGAGGCAGAAAGTCAAGGACAGCAGCTCCTCTGTATTTCCCAACCCCTCCAAAACTGACTCAAAAAAACCCATTAAAAATTAAATCAACATCTGTTTAACCAAAACTGCACTCTTTGCACCATGATCTTCCCCGTTTCAGCTTGGTCTTTCATTCCTCCCCAGGCTGAAGCTCCAGCAGAGGTCAGGAAGGAGATYCTCACCTTCCACCACGAGGGATTTTTCTGGCGGTGCTGGTTCTTTGGTGAGGGCCACCCCGCGACCATCTGGACCTTCTGGTACAGTGAGTACAGTGCCACCACCCCAAATCCATAGCATTCCTCACAGTCTAATGGGAAACAGACACAGGAAGTGCTCCCAGAGATGAGGAGATGGTTTTAGTTCATTTTTGTCATTCTCCTTGTCTCTCAAAAGCCAACCCAGGTCACCCTTTATGCGCCCTTTTCTGTGCTCTTTTTTTGACTTGGATTTTGCTCTCAGATGGTTGTTCACAGACCTGTAGGAACCTCTTGATGCCATTTAATTTATCACTACAAGGTTTATGAAGTGGTGGCCACCACCAGCAAGGAGAACCCTTCTTTGTGCCCTTTCTTCCCTCCCAAAACCTTCTGATGTTTGTGTTCATCGAATTTTTGTAAATATGACCCCCTGCCCTTCCTGGCATCACTCTTCTGTCCCTGTTTCCTGCCTTCCAGGTGCTCCACATTCCCAGCTCCCACTGATTTCAGCACTGGGAAGTCTGGAAGTGCATGGATGTGGCATCCACTGATCTTTGGAGCTCAGCACCAGTTGTGAATCATGGAAAACCAYTTTTATTTTAAGATCTTGCCTCTTTTGTTTTTCAAGATCATTGAAATTACACTTGGGAAAAAACAGAGAGGGATCCAAAATCCTTTATTTTTTGGAAAACAAGTTCACTCTTCAAAAACAAACTGATGGAGAGGGTGAAAAACCTGTTCTGTGCACCAGCTGATGCCAGCCTTGTGGCCCTTGTGTGGTGAAGGGTTGGCCCAGTGAACCAGGTGCTCTCACCAGGATTAGAGAAGGAAAAAGATCAACCACAGCCACAATTCTACAGCAGGATTTGGGATAAAACCCCTCAGATTTTAAATAAGTTATGGAAAGGCATTAAACACCCCAAAACCCTCGGCCCTGTGCCCACAGATGGAAGATTCTCCCGTGGTGGTGGAGCAGCACAATCTCCTCAGAGGGCATTTCCCAGCAAATAATTCAGGTTCCCACACTAGATTGACTCTGCAGTGATTAAAATTTCAAATGACTTTGCTGTCCCCCAGCCCCTGACCTGTTTCCTGTAAAATCTTGCAGGAATAGTTCCCGCCACCGTTCAGCTGAACAATGGGAGGTTTTTCACACTGAAAGTTTGGGATAAAAAAGGACAGGCTTGAGACAGGGAGTTTTTGCTACTGAATTCTATTATATGGAAATACATAATATAATTTTACCTGAAGTAAAATGAGTCACTCTGATAACTGGCAAATTTTTTTTTTTGCTACTTCTTTAGGTATTTATTATAATAGGATTGATCATGGCAAATTAATTTGCTGCTCTCGTGGATGTAATAATTAATTCAATAGGTATTCCATAGTCAATTTAGCATGAACTAATGTCCACCTATTATAAAGTGCTCCTTTGAGCTGGGGAACATATTTAAATAAGTGGCCAACCATTAATTAATTCATTTAACATTCATTCTATTACTGTTAATCATGATAAGCCTCAGTGGTATTAATATTGATGGGGCACTTCCATTCTAATTGTGCTTTTCCTTCTCACCAGCTGGAGGTCTTGGAAGTACCTTGTTCTGGTAGCCAAACATTTTGACCCTTCCAGGTGGTCAGGCACATTCTCTGGAGGAAAACAGCAATGGGAATATTTGCACTGATTTCAGCTGCTCCATCTTTCATGAATTTTGTACACCTCAGACTCAGGTTATGAAGATGAGATGTKCAAGAAGCAGTCTCAGATCCTCTGATATCCYYCYCTTTTTMRTMATTCTTATTTCTATTTTTRTTTTTCTCTCTAACCAAGATTTATGATCCCTTTCTCCTCTCCAGCCTTCTGATTTCAGTGAGGGCTTTGCAGGTTTTGCACAGCAGCACRTCACCATCTCAACCCCGTGATTCTGCAGGAAACAAAATGGGTTTAATTCTCCTTTTTTTCGTCTTTTCCAGCCAGCCAAGCTCACCCCAAGTTCTGCATGCAYGGCTACCTCTTCCCCCTGCCCATTGCTGTCGGGCCTTTCCCCCACCCCTCCTATGACACAACTGCAGGTGAGTTTCTTTCCTCCTGCCCCAGCAGCTCCTTTTCCAAGGGATCAGGCAGAGATTTGGGATGTGTGTCAGTGMGTGGCCAAGACCTTTGGAAAGCTCCTTTACCAGCCAGTCCTGCTGGGTTGGCTGCCCCAAGCACAGCTGAGATGTTCTCCCACATTTTCTCTCCTCCAGCCCAGCCGTGTTGGGATGGGCTCTGCTCTTTCCCTTCTCCTATGAGTAAGGCAGGAGAATAAATCCTCTGCTCCCACCTCCTCATCATGGGGAAAACCTGGAGCCAGGTGACCCAAACCCAGCCCAGCGCTCACTCCATCCCAGAGTTTGGTTTCCTGGGATAGCTCAGGTGTTGATTTGTTGCAAGGCAAAATAAACAAGCACTGGAAAATCAGTTAAAGGCCAAATTGTTAGAAAATCCACGTAAGTGACTGGCTTATTTTTAATGCACTGAACACTACGCAGTTGGAGAGCTCCCTTTCAACTGGGTCCCTTTTTATTTATGTTTCTCTATATTTCCCGAGTTCTTTAATGAATCAGCTGCTGTTAGGAATTTTAATTTGCTAAATTGGTGGCAGCAGTTAGCATTAATTCAATGATCTTTTTTGAAATGAATTGATTTCTTTAAATAGTGTGCATCAGTCTGCCTYGCCTCCGGGGATGCAGGGCAGACGTTCTGCACAAACAAACATCTTGACCTTTTCCTTAGCCTTTAGCGGTACCTTTTTTTAGTTTTATTTTATTTTTTTTTTTCTATGAGAAATTAATTTTAAAAAAAAATACTGTCAGTAGGAGCATGCGAGGGAAAGAAATGAGTTTTCTTTGGCTGCGCTGTGCAGAATTCCTGCTCCGTGGTGTCAGATGGATACGAGGGATCTGTGGAGGGAGGAGGAGGCGGTGCGGGATGTGCGGCGGGATAAACTGTGGGATTGTCCCCGCTTGGGACAGACGGGCACAATGTCCCGGTTCTGAGTGCCCCTGCGGATAAACACGCGCTGTTCGTTCCGCCCTAAATCCAGGAGCATCTGTCCCTGCCTGTCAGCCCTAAACCCTCCCAGTCACCCCTCGGGACGCTCCGGGACCATCGCGATGTGCCCAGAGGGTTTTTTCTGATCTCAATTTTTCTGTGAAGGCGCTGGGGAGGGGCTGCACCCTCATTGCTGCATGTCCCCGTCACCCTGGGGACAATGGGGTGGCTCAGCTTTCGCATTTAGGGTGGAGCAGCACTCCTGGGGTTACCATCCTTTTATTCCCAGCCAGTCCATCCTCATTTGCACACGCTGACAGCACAGGAGGCTGTCCAAGGAGAGGGTCCTCCAGCTATTACCTGCTCCGGAGATAATTCTGCCTTATCTGCATCCTCTTAGGCTCCCCGAGAGAAACGGGTGACGGGAGGTTAAACATGAAAATGAATTCTGTGGTTTTGGAGAGTTCAAGATACTTATCTCTCCCTAAGTGGCTCTCCTGACAAAATGGTTTCAAATGAGGAAAAACGCATCTTCTCTGTATCATTTTTCTTTCAAGTGTGAATCACTTCAGCATTACCCACTTGCTCGTGCTCGGCTTAAATCGAGCTGGAGCTTCTGGAAAACGACAGGCAGGGYGAGATGGGGGAGTCCAAGGGATGGGATAACTCGGGATTGGGGAGCAGGGTGTCAGAGGATATCTGGATAAGGTTTATGGCAGTGTCTGGGAGACTCTTGGCTACTGGGAGACATAAATTCATGGGTTAGACCGCGTCCTGTCCCACCTGGTGATGTGTGACAGACAGCTCTGCTCCGTGGTTTTATGAGGTCACAGCAAAACCCCCAAATTTCTGGGATGAGCAGGCAGCTGCTCCGTGCTCCTTCTGGAGTCAAACAAGGCCATTAATGGGGGAACTCACGAGCTCCTGTTTTCCCTGCAGTCCTGCCAACAAACACTGCYTTTATTTCAAACCAGGAGCCTGGCACCTTCCTGGAGTGTTAATTAAAGCATAAAACAAAGCTGTGGTCTGATTCCACCTCTCCAAATTTTGCTGTYTTCTTTCCTTTCTTGCCAAGCTCTTCCGCACCCCCCCAGCACAGCTAAGAGCAGTGTCCTTTCCTTCCATCCCTTTTTGTGGTGTTCTTCCTTGGCAAGCCTTCCCAACCCTTTGGCCTGGTTCCAGTCCCGTTCTGGAGGGTGACATTCCCCACTTCTGGAGGGTGACATTCCCCACTTCTGGAGGGTGACATTCCCCAGTTCTGTAGGGTGACATTCCCAGTTCTGTAGGGTGACATTCCCTGTTTCTGTAGGGTGTGACATTCTCCCTGAACCCTCTGGCACAACAGCATCACGGGTTCTTGTTTTCACTGCTGCTAAAGCATGAGTTAAGCATGGAATCATTAAGAAAAAGATTTCTGAGGTTGAAGAAAGCCCTTTTCCTGTCCTTTCACTGACTTTGCTCCCTTTGCAGTGTACAGAGGATTTTGGACGGCGTTCATCCTGCTGGCTGTGGYTGCCGGGCTGGTTGGGGGGCTCCTGCTGGTCTGTGGGGTCCCCTTTGCCAGYCCCCGCTCCTACAAAGTCGGGGGAGGATTTCTGCTGCTCTCAGGTGAGGGGGACAGCGAGGCAGGGCTTTGGGATTGGGGCAGGGGGGATGGGGTGCTGCCATGGGAGATGGGGCTCTGATGGGAGCAGCAAAGGGATTTCATCTTCCCCACTGGGATTGAACCCCTGTGAACTCTGAACAGCCTGGTGTAGCAGAAGGAGTCTCTGTCCATGGCMTTTATGRTCTTTAARGTCCCTTCCARCMCAAGCCATTCTGATTCCATGGTTCTGTGCTCAGTCAGCCTTTAGCAAGGTGGTCCTTAGTCCTAGAAAAGCTGAAATTTTTGAAAACCACTGTTTTTTTTACTATTCCTCCATGCAACTCTTTTATTTCAGCAAAGGCTGTAGCTGTGTTGAGCCTGGGCAGTATCAGCCCCGCTCAGTTCCCCAAATTCAGGCTTTCATTTGGGCTGCTCCTGCCTCTGCTGTTAACTTTGGAAGCCCACAGAGCCATGAAAGGCAACCCCAGTGATCCAAAATGGGAGGGCTGGCTTAAGGAGACCTGAAAAGATGAAACGATGGCACAGCAGGAAAATGAATTAAAAATAGACATTTATTCATTTTCCCGCTGCTGTTACCAATGATTTTACTGAATTATCACTCGGGCTTTTTCCTTTTCTGTATTTGAGAGTAATAGCTGGCTTCACTAGTAGAGATACTTGATTTATACCAGTGACTCAAACTCAGAAAAAAGCTCCTTTGTGACTCAAGCAGCCACAGGCTGGAGCTCAGCTGAGCTGTGCCAAGTGAAGAACTTCGTAATGAAATCAGGCCTTTCTCTAAAAAAACCACTGCTTAATTGCAGATCCTTCACCAGCTCCTGCTTCCTCTTATCTGGCATAAATCAAACATGAGAYGCTGTCTTTGCTCTCAGTTTGGGTTTTGAGCGTGCCCAGGTCTGGGTGGCCGGAAAACATTAATGAAAATATTTAACGAGAAAGGTCCTGACATTGACTCAAGTCCTCAAGTGTCAGGGGCTATTGGTTTCTTGTTCACCTGGGCACCCCTGGGCTCGTGTCCAGCTGCTGCCCCCAGCACTCGCAGGGCATTTTCCACACACAGATTTCCAGCAATGCTGCCCCTGTAGTTTTCCATGGAGCTGTTGTGATCCCATAATTGATAATAGTCCCAGGGTTGTGCCAGGGCAGGGAGTTTTTCCCTTCCCATCTGCAGTCCAGGCTCCCAGGAGCAGCAGATGTCYCTTAGGACAGTGTCCAGTCTGCACCTTGGGCAGAAATACCACAGAAAAGAATGCAGAGTAATACTCAACTGTCTTCCTTTTTTTGTTTTTTTTTCATTGTTTTTCCACTCTATTTGACTGCTCCTTGATTAAAAGACTGGGGCTTAGAATGTGACACTTTTTAGAAGAGCTGATTATGCATCACATAAACCTCTTGGCATTAGACAAAGATGCTGCTGTTAAAATTGAAGTTTGTATTAATGCAGCTTCAATYTGAGCAGCAATCATTGTTATTAACAGTCATTCGGGGGAACGAGTTCAGCTGGAAGACACTTCCTACTACATTTTCCATTCAAGTGATAGCAGGAGGATTCAACGTCTTTTTCAGCAAAGTTTCCTTGCTGTTTCAACTCATCCTTTTATTTTGGGGGAGCTCATCCTGATCTCACACCTCTGGATCCTGCTTGGCCYTGGCTTCCTGCTGGATTTGGGCTGCATCCCTCCACGGTTATTCCCTCATCATCCCTTCTAAAAATATTTTGCATAATTGCAGTAAGCAGTGGGAACAATGGATTTAGGCAGGGATGATGCAGGAGAAAGCAGAAAGCTCCTCTTGTCTTCTAATCATGGCCTGYGGGTCAGTGTTAATTAACCTCCCTGGCAGAGATGATCTCTCCTTGAGGAAGTGTGAAAAGCTGGCAATCTGCAGGGCAGGAATGTGGTCTGGTAGTGGATGGGGAGATGTGGGATGTCCCGAATCCTTCACTGACAGCTTTGTTCTGCCCAGGAGCTCCCTGCTTTTGGGAGAGGCCGTGGTTCAACGTTGCACAATGATGTCGCTTTTGCCACCAAAAGGCCCTAAAGGCACTATTGGTGCAAATGCATCCCCAAACATTTATGGATGCCCATTCTGGCATGGTCCTGAGGAGGGCTGTGTGTCCCTCCATTACTGAAGGGTGAGGATTGTTGTGGCCCCACTGGATCCCTTTGGATTTCCCCCTTTTATTTAACACTTCCCAGGGGTCACATCTGGCTGTGCCAGCTGCCATAACCAATCCAGGGAGGTGTTCCTGAGCCTTTCCAGAGGATTGGAGCCATTGCTCTCGATTTCCTCTGCTGGGTGACTCTGGAAAGAGCCGGAGCCCATCTGACATTTGTTGGTGCAGCCTTTGCACACCCACAGCCCCAGCTGAACGGTTTTCCCTGCTCCCAAAAGCACCTGGGGTACATGAACCAAGAGCCAGCAGCGTGCTCYTTTCCTCCCAGCATTTCCCATCTCRGTTCCTCATTGTCCCCTCGTTTCAGTAGTCAGAGGACAGCATTGTTAATTGTCACTGAGAGGGCTGGGTGAGCTCTGTGCTGCAGCTTCTGGAAGCTCTTGGAGTTGCTGAGACAATTTTGCTCATTCCCCTTCATTTTCCCTGCCTTGTGCTCCTTGTTTTTCTTTGGGYGTTTTAGAGACCAACTCTTGAAGTGCAGCACTGGCACAGGTTGCCCAGAGAAGCTGAGGCTCTCCCATCCCTGGAAATGTTCCAGATCAGCTTGAATGGAGCTTGGAGCAATCTGGCATCATGGGTAACATCCCTGCCCATGGTGGGACCTGTTCTTCAGCGTGRCACAAAAGCAGGGGGAAAAGGCAGAGATTTCCCAGTGCTGGGAGTTAAAGTGCTGGATTTTTTGCTCAGACTGTGCTTCCCAAATGGAACAGCTCCACTTTGGCCGTCTGAGGCTCCCCACGTGCAGCAAAGGCTGGCACTTACGGAAGGGCAGCTGGAGGTCACCCCTCCATTTCCTCGTTATTAACATCCTTAAGAGGCAACGAGCGAGAGAGGAGAGCGAGTCAAAGTTCATTATTCTCCTAATTAGCRGATTACACCAAAGTTCAGCAGCTTCCCCAGAACAAGAGTTAAAGATTGAGTTCGCTCACCTGTCCCCACAATTAGCAGCTCTAAAGGTGTCACAGGGAAATAAAGTGAGAGGAGGGAGAAGCTCCACTTCAATTTGCCCACGCGGAAGACGCGGCTCCGCTGGGAGAGGGGGATGGAGCTCCGGGCTCCCGGATCTACAGCGCACAAAGGAGATGGATTTAATGCCCCTCTGCAATTTTCTGGCAATTAGCCCCTCCCCAGAAGATGCYGCTGACCTCATCAGCCTGGAGATGGAGTTTGGCCGTTAATTTTTTCAGTACCATCCTAATGAACAGCAGCACTGAGGGAGAAGGAGACAAGGAAAGGGATCGCTTGGGTGATTTTCTGGCGGTAGAAACCACAGGGACGCTGAGAGAAGGGTGGGGATGAGGTTTGATGAGGTCTCCACTCACCCAAACCCAACACACATCCTGTGTCTCGGGCGTGGGTGCCAATGCTGGTCTCATTTTTAGGGCAGAAAACCACATTTTGTCAGTTTTCCATTTTGCTGCCCAAAGCAGGAAGGAATCTTTGTCTCTACATCCAAAGCTGGCAGGAAACAAAGACGATTTTCCGATGCAGTGTCCAACACCAAGAGCCCCAGAAAGGAGGGGGTGAARTGAGACCTGTTCAAAAAATGAAAAAAAAAAACCCCCAAATTCCCACAATTTTGTAGCAAAAGTGGCAAGCACTTTGGTGACATGGATGTGAAACATCCAACATTTTGAGGAGTCTGCCAATGGTTGTAAATGTGACAAATTTTAGGCAGGTTCAGGGATAGTTGTGATTGCTCCAAAGGAGCATTTCTGGCTGAGCAGATCTCACTGAGCCACCCCTCCTGAGCTCCCACTGTCCTCTGGCTGCACCTGCCCTTCTGATTTTCTCTTCCCACCGAGGACGTGGTGTAAATCCCAGGGATTTTCACCACTCAGCTGTAATTATTCCAGGGAAGAAGGCTGCTTGCTTTRCATTTTCTTGTCATTTGCCCAGAGTGTGAAAACATTCTTAATTTAGATGCCATGGCCATGCCATCACCTCCAGTACCTGTTTAATAATAAATCCTTCCATATCGAGACCTGGAGCTTCTCCTGAGGCCAGAGCAGTGACGAATTCCCATTCCTTATCTCCCGAAAAGCTTGGGGATGGTGACAGCCACACAAGGGACTTACACACCCTCCTCAGGAAGAAAATGTTTTGATCTGATTACTTTAAAAACCCCCAGACTTAGGCCATCTAAATTGTCTTGGGAGAAATCAACACAGAATTCCTKGTTTTTAAAGAAGAATTCCAAAGTATTTTTCCATACCCACGTTCTCTGTCCCACTGGGGCTGCGCTTTCATTTGCCTCACTTACGGTAGGTATTATAAGTTAATGAAATAGAAATTGATCTTTAAAGGAGCACTTTTCAAGGTTCAGTTGCTATCTAATTAATTTAATTTTAAATTACATCGGTAATAAAGACTTAATTGCCTTCTTATCAATACATTGTATTTTGTAAAGGACATGCGACTGTTTAAACAYGCCATCGTTTTCCTATAGTAGAATAATTGGTATTTTAAGCATACAACTATCATAGTAAGTGTAAAATATTTATTTGTGCACTTAATTTCAAGTGGTATCAAAACCTCAATGAACATGCAAATGTTCCAGCAGCTGCTGTTTAACTCCTYGCCTGCCTCTCCAGGAAAAAAAAGAAACAAGGACTCCTCCACATCAGGGAGAATGGCTGGAATTACCAGTGTGGGGTGATGTAAAGAATATTCTTATGGCTACATGGATTTTTGATTGATAAGATCCCATTTTTTTAGGGCATGGGAGGCAGTTTAGTAGATGTGACAGTGCAGGGTGGGGAGCTGCAACTTCTGTCTGRCTCCTGGTGAGGACTTTGAAGTCTTTTACCTTCGTGTGAGTTTTATTTTTGGCTCTGAGATGTGTTTATAACCAYTATAAACAGAATCACAGTGAAACAYGGACGTGTTTTCTCTGACTGAAGATTCAGGAACCTCCCTAAGCAGATAAATCAATGTCAAGCTTTACCTTGTGCCTTTCCCCAGCACAAGAGCTGRATTTTGGAGTGTGTAAGCTGCCAGGAAGAATAATTAAATACACCACAACTACCTTTGATTTAAAAATGGCAAGGGGAGAAATTAAATCCTGCAGAAGCCACAACACATCCACCGAAGTGTGTGGTAACTTGTCAACTAAATTAATTTCRAGCTGTTGGCTTCAACCATAAAAATAATATGAGCTGTGATGTATTTCTTTCACATGTGTGTGTGTGTGTATCTGTATGTTATACAGCACCATTTAAAAATAGCAGCTCCTACCTGTGAAGCAGCAAGATCAGATATTYCTGAGCTGCTTTCAGACCTGTCATCACTGTTCAGATTTAATAGATGTTGAGTTTAAAATGCACCAGAGATGTGTATTTTTAATGACACCCAGTAAACGAGATTTGGGCCGCTCCGACTTTTGTCATCTGCTTCCAGCCTCATGGTAAAGGCTGCTTATTAATCTTGTTATTATTCTGGTATTTGGTAGCCCATCCAAGATTAATGTCTCATGGCTGTGTCCCTTCCCCTCCCCATGATGTGCTGGCCCTGCAGGCTCTGGGGGTGACAGGCTCAGTGCCAGGATTTTGCCATCAGCAGGATGGATCCTGGCACCTTCACATTCCTGGTGGGAATTGGCTGTGATACTGCTTGGAAGGGGAGATGCAGAAAAGGAAGGAGTAAGGTCTTGGTGTCTTCTCATTCAAAAATTAAGAAATGGAAAATGAAAAAGGTGAAACATCCCTCCTTTGAGAGGGGACTGCAGATCCTTACTGGGAGCATCAACCCTGTTTGGTGGTTTTTCCATGGGTRGTTTTTCCAYRGCCATAACCTGCTGGRRCAGAGCCTTCAGAAGTGCTGGTGGKCAACAAGGGGTCAGAGGGCAGGAACTGTTCACCCTGGCGTGAGGCTCTCCCATGGGGAATGGCCTTGGCTTCCACAGGAGCTGCAGAGCAGTGCCAGGAGCAACAATTCTGCACCACAAAGCTTTGATGCAGGGGTTGGATGAGAAGCTTTGATGACCTTTCCTCACCTTTATTCCCTTATCCCCTGCACAGACAATAACTCAGCTTTGTCTCTCTTCCCAGGKGGTCTGTTTCTCCTGCTGGTGTTTCTCTTTGTGATGTGGAAGGAGTTTGCAGCTGATTTCCAGAGGTACATCCTCCTGGAGAGGAGCGAGCGGTGCCTGGACGAYGTCCCCGTGCGCGTTTACTACGGCTGGTCCTTCATGTTCGCCGCCGCCGGGACGCCCCTGGTGCTGCTCTCTGGGCTCCTCTTCTTCCTGGTGGGCAGAGACATTATGGATTCCCTGCAGTAAGACAGATTTGGAGGTTGGAGAAAGCTGGTGATGCTCCTTGTAAAGAAACGCGCCCGTGTTTTGAGGACTTGATTGTTTTTGTAGCTGTAATTGTTGGGATAGGTTACACTCATGCTTATGGGGAGGCAGAGATGGAGAACTGAGCACCCACAGAATCCCAGGATGGTTTGGGTGGGAAGGGACCTTAAAACCCATCCCACTCCCTGCCATGGGCAGGGACACCTTCCACTGTCCCAGGGTGCTCCAAGCCCTGTCCAGCCTGGCCTTGGACACTCCCAGGGATCCAGGGACAGCCACAGCTTCTCTGGGCACCTGTGCCAGGGTATCCCCACCCTTACAGGGATAAATTCCTTCTAATTCCCTCAATATCCCATCCATCCCTGCCCGCTGGCAGTGGGAAGCCATTCCCCACATCCTGTCCCTCCATCCCTTGCCCTCTCCAGCTCTCCTGGAACCCCTTTAGGCCCTGCAAGGGGCTCTGAGCTCTCCCTGGATCCTTCTCTTCTCCATGTGAACACCCCCWGCTCTCCCATCCTGAGMTCCCTGACCACTGCCCATCCCAAACCAACCCCAGCTGGACATCCACCCTCAGCCCTTTTCCACTTGGGAGAAATTTCAGCACATTTGTGGAGTTTGCATCAGTTTTCTCTGCATCCCCAGCGAAAGCAGCTCCCCSATCTCTCTGCCAGCAGAGCTCCACATCCATATTTAGCAGAGCTGGAGTTTTACAGCATTCCCAGCATCCTGGTTTCTTGTAAAAGGAAATCGAATCTGGCTGCGACGGTGCAAGCAATAATGTCTATTTCTAAAAAGCAATTAAGGATGATTTTTTTTTCTCAGCCGTCTCTAATCGACGTCAAAGGACAACCACTTTAATGGGATGTCGGGAAACATGAGAAACTTTTTTCTTCCTTAAAAGCCCTGATTCTGAAGATACAAATGTACCTGGACCTAACCTAACTTTCAATAAGGGAATAAACYAATTTCTGTGGCATGAAACATAACATGAATTAATTAGTATTTCTTTACAGCAATGCTTTATTCTTAATTTAATATTTTYCCTCGATGCAGTTTTGTGGGGATTCTCAATGCAAAAACTGGAAGATAATCCTGGTTGAGGGAAAAGGAGGGGTGACAATGACATGATATTGTGATACTACCATGGGTTATTCCTATGCCCTATCAGTCCTTCAAGYGGCAATTTTTCATTATAAATTTGTTTTGAATATTTTTTGCCATTACTCTGAATTTAATATTTTCCCTGGAYGCAGTCTGAGGAAGTTTCTCAACCCAAAAACAGAATGATGGTGGGAGCTGGAGGAATAGCATTGCTATTTTTTGCCTCAGCTGGAATCCTGTTGTATTCCACAGCTCCTGCACAAGAATCAGCTCCAAAAAGACAAATTATGTAACATTTAAATCTATTTAAATTCTTGCAGTCACTCAGCTGATTGGCTGACGTGGCAATGACCCTACAAAGAGCAATCACCTCCTAATTCTCCACCAAACTACCCAGGTACCGGGTGTGAAATAATTTATCCTGAATATGCAGAAGTTTGTAAAGACACTCGAGAAATGACAAAGATTTGATCTTGTCATGCTTTTGGGGCTGCAGCGTGGTGCTTTGAAGTAGTTTGTTGGGTCCTTGCTTGCCGAGCTCATTTGCATAAATTTTAAATCAAACTCCTCCAAACGAGCCGTTCTCATGGATGTCAGAGTTTGTGCTCGACTCACATCTCCCGAGCTTTGTGTCACACTATTGACTCAGTGCAGTTAATTAATAATGGAATGTAAATCTCTGCTAGGAAGCGCTGAAGATTGTTGGCAATGTAAAAATGTTTGTTAATGCTCTTCCTAAAATATTATTCAAGGCTGGCGTTTTCTTTCCTTTCRGAGCAAGTTCTAATTATTCTTTTACAAGATTCATGGCATACACAGAGTGAGAAATTGTAATTCCCCCATGTAAAGATTAGTTCTTTCATATGAATAACAGGCTCGGGCTACAGTTCTTAAGCAATATCCACACTGTTTTGCCTTAATAGAAATTTTTATTTGAATAGAATTGGGATGTGCAGGTAAAAACAATGTTTTTTTTTTCTCAGTGAATGGATGTTTCATGACATTCTCAAATACACAGAGATTTTAGTGTTTTATTTGGCCATTCTAAACTGGTTTTTTTCCCCTGATTCTCCTTGGGTTATGCCTGTTCCCCATCAGTTCTTCAAGGGATAATTTCTCACTATAAATTCCCTTTGAATAATTTTTGTCATTTAATTATCTATTCAGTGTGGAGATGAACACTTATGGTCACAAAGAATAAAAGTATATAATCCARGAGCAGAAGAGGTCAAGATTTACAGTCACTTGCCTTTCACTGATCCCATAAAACAATCCAAGCATGCAGAAATGATGATCCCATAAGAGACACCAGGGCAGAAGAATGAGAATGCAGYAAGAAATCCATCAGACTTATTGATATCTGTGAAGCTGAGGATCCCTGAAGTTGTGAATATAGAAGTGAGTTTTATATTATAGAATGAAATATTTATTAACTTTCTCCATCTGTTCTTTAAAAAATTTAGTTTAATGCCATCAAGGCATTTATGGAATACATTTAGCTTAATCATGCATTCATGCCTTAGGGAGCATGGCATCCCTAGACACTTGCTCTTTCTGGATCAGCTCTAGAACAAGCAAGAGTTTAAAATTCCATCWTTCTTTGGGAAGAATCCACGTGGCTTTGAATCATTCCTGAACAGAGGGTGTTTGATTTAAAATATCTTTGACATTGAGCATGTTCCAGTAGCTGTCTGGTGTTGAGATTTTGGGTAAGTTCATCAAATTCCTGGATCTCCCATAGGTTTGGAAAATCCCTCAATATTAGATACACATRTATCTAATAGCCACAACAATAAGAATGCGATTGTAGAGTTGCGTAATTAGAGCAATTAACTCCCCCATTAAAATTCTGTGTTTATTGCCAGCACAAGGCCAAACACATAATTTTGATGGATTAAAGAGTCCAATTCCTTTGCTCTCAAGTTTCTTGTGGCAAGTAAAACTCAAGCAGACAAAATTTGCTATGAGAGTCATCATTTCTGGAGGAGAAATTTCAAAAAAGGAGCTCGTTGGCTCAGTGGTGGAGATGGAAATTGCAGAAACCACGGTCGCTTTCATCTGTTGAATGTGAAGTTTGATGAAAGGATATTATAGAGTAGTGACAAGGACCTAATTCTGATCCAAGTTTTGTCATTATAAATCATGAGCAATTCCGAAGGCTGCAGCAGACCCTTATCACTGCTAAACATCTGTAAGTCAGATCAGAACCGGGACTAATAAATACATTCAAAGATGCATAATTAAAACAGTGATTTCACATCACTCTGATGAWTTTTAGTCAAGGATTTCTTCAAGGATGCTTTTCTCACATTAGCATTTGATGTTAGTAAGCAATGAATAATTCCATTTTTTCTTTCCAACATCTGGGACACTTCCTGCTTTATTTGCTACTTACTGAGCACTCTGCAGGAAATGCTAATGAATGCTGGGTGTTGAAATTTGGGCCCTGTGGATCGTGCTGGGGAGGCAGCTTTACGTGGGAGAGCAGAGGTGTCTGGAGATTGAGACCTTGATTTTGGTGARAGATGTTGGGAGATTTGCCAAAGCTGAGGGGGATGCAGGGATTTAGGGAGGTTACCCAAAAGTCGCTGTAGGAACTTCTCCCGTGCCGTGGAGCTTTTTCTTTAAACCTGAGATACAGAAATTATTTATAAAAGTCTTTTCCCTTAGTCAGATCGGCTCTTTTTGTGGTGATTCTGAAAACCCAAGGATGCCTTGAGAAGGGAAGGGGCTGGTGCTGGGTCCAGCTCACCCAAGGGGAGATGGCCCAGGAGAGCAGCACACCCAGAGAGCATCACTGCCATGCCCAGGTGCTTTCTCACATCTCCAGAACTCTGGAAGGTTTTCTATCCCTTGGTAAATTATAAAATTCTGTGGTTGGAGAGCTCTGCTGGCCCTTCAGAACAACCTGCGGAAGAAACCTGAGCTCCTGAGCATGAGGAGAGCTTCCAAAGGAGGAATTAAACATCCTTCTGTGTTAGTGTGAAGTGACTTTGGCAGTTCAGCATCTCCCCAGGGGTTGAAATCACCCTCTGCCACAGACAGCAGGTAAATTGGAATTTACCAACTTCATTCCAGCCCCTCTGGAATTTATTACAAACCTTCCCACTTTTTCTTTCTTGTCCAGAAAAATCCATTTTACCTGGCCAGGTGGTGTTTTGACCTTGGYCAGGCACATTCCTGCTGCCTTGGTGGCTCCTGTGACAAAATGTGAGTTGGGAGCAAGATCCCCAATGGAATTGCTCCCCAAAGGTCCCTGCACCACCCAGGCACTGCCAGGGATCCCCGAGGAACCCAAAACACCAGGAAAAGGGAAATTCTGGGGGGTTCCATCCACCAGCCCCCTCCATCCTGCTGGCTCAGGAGGAGGAGCACCCCTCATCCCCCAGAGCTCACCCAGGGAAGGGAGAGGGCACAGATGTGAAGGCACAAACCAAATTAAAACAAATGGGGCAGGGGGAGCGGGCTCCACGCTCAGAACACGTCGGGGCAGGATTCAGCCACATCAGGCAGGGTCCCTTTTACAAGAGTGCACAGCACCTCGATCCCAGAATCAATAAGCTGTACATGCTGCAGCACAAAGAGCTCTTATCTGCAATACCACTTTGAATTTAGTGAATTTATTTAATCCCTGATGCCTGCAGAGCATCAGTCCTGTCTTCTGGGTTAATTTATTTATTCCGGTGATGTATTTTTAGTCTTTCAAGTCCTTGACATTTGAAAAGCAGATTTTTTTCTTCCTCCCCTCTCCTCGTTTCCTAAAAAACATCTGAATTGGAAAAAAAAAAATTTACAGAAATGTATTTTTTTTTTTCCAAATTCATTCCCCCCTTTTCTTTTGAGAGCTGAGAGAAATACTATATCAATACTAATAACCATAAATGGAATGGATTGGGAAAGGCTCCTGCTCTCTGCTTGGCAGAGCCTCTTCCTAAATCAATGCTGGACATTCACTAATCTTCTCTCTTCCTTCTCATCTTTTTTTTTTTTTTTTTTTTTTTATTTCTTTTCTCCAAGTATTCTCTCCTCAGATTTAAATTAAAAAAATAAAAATCACCCAGTTTTGGGGTATATCCAAGATTCTGTGCTGCATTTAGTATGGGAGCTGTCAGGGTGGCAGGTGATACTCTTATCTCCTGGAATCTGATATTTCCAGGTGGATTAGATGAACCCTTGAATCAACCCAAAAGAGCCAGTGGGTTAAAGAGTTGGACTACTGTTAAAAAGAAATATCAAAGGAAAAAAATGGTCTGTAAGCTACAAAACATTTGGTTATGGCAGAGTAGATTGAAGCTTTATGAGCCTCAGGATCTGCAAGGAAGGAAAAAAATCTCACCTGGCCTTGGATGAGTCAAGGATGGCTCCAGAAATGCTGGAAAAATTAAAAAGAAAGTAGCACGAAGGGCAGTTGTTTGAAAAATACAGGGTTTATTCTATATTCTATATTCCTCATCTATTTCTTTACCCTATCCATTACCCAGTATTTTCTTGTGTTTACAGTAGGAGAAACAACAAAAACTGAGTAGGAAGACCCTTTCCTAAAACAGGTRCTCAGCAAAAATACATTACATATCCTGAAATATAACTCTGTAAAGTCACCAAACAGAATTGTTTTTCTATTTCAGATGTTGTAAGATTTTTTTTTTCATATTTTCTTCTATTTAAAAACCAGTTAGTCAGAGAAAATGTTCAGGGTGGTGCTGACGAAGGCTGGAATCATCTCAGAGATGCTCTCAAGGTGGATTTTCCGTCGATTTCATTCTGCAAGTCCAGATCCCGTCCCTATTTTCCCACCTGCATTTTGAACCCCCCCCGTTATCCGAAGCCAAACACAGGCACACACACTTTGCACATTAAATATCTGTAAAATAACTGGTGTTCTCTGAGGAGAGGCTCTTCCTGTACCACAAACACTTCAAAGGCTTCAAAGCAGAGGTGCCTGCAGCGAGGGCTGAAGCTGAGAGCACAAGTGCCCATTTCAGCTGACACCAGAGGTTTCAGGCTCTGAGGGCATAAAGCATTTTTCACTCAGTTTAAATTAATTTAATTGGAAAGAAAAAAAAGGCGAGGAAGAAATAATTCGAGACATTTTTGAAGGTGGGGGGGTTGTGGGTTGTGATTTTTTTTTTTAAGGTGGAAAATGCTGTTTTGAGATTAAACCTGCCTTTAAGTAGATATTTTTAAACAAAAATATCTTCAGTGTTTAGGAGGAGAATTCAGAGACCTTCCCTTTGCAGCCATCTTAAAGGGGTGTTTGTGCTTCCTCCTGCTTTGCTGCTGCTCAGAGGATGTTCCAGCTCCAGGGCTTCGTTCTGCTGTCCCTTCTCTCAGTTAATGCATTGGTTCTGCAGGCAAAAAAAAAAAAAAAAAAGAGACTTTTTAGTATTCCAGAAGCCAAGAGGCTGTCTGCTGGCTGGAGGGATTTGCTGTACATCCCAGGCTGGAGATGCAAATCCCGTTTCATACTGGAAATGTAGCACCCTGTGCCCAGCACCTCCTGCAACGCAGAGAGAGGACATTCTGCTTTTGTTTTTCAAATTTTTTTCTTTCAAATGATAATGCTGAGAGAATGGAAATACCTTGGTTTTGATAGTCATGGCATGGGAATCTTCTTAAATTTTTAAATTTATTTTTTTAGCTGCTTGCTCAGAGGTAACCCCTGCACTCTCAATACTTCAGCAAAGAACACACAAGGTTGGGGAGCATTTTCTGGTGCTTGCTGGATGCTCAGGGGAAGAATGTGAGTGGGGTTTGGATGCTTTGAAGTGGGACAGGTAAAGATTTCCTTAGGATGGCTGCTGGAGGAGCTCAGACAGGGCAGAGGATTCCCTGGACTAGCCAAAGATGGAGATGGTCTGTGTAGTCTTACAAAAATTTTAAAAATGTATTAAATATATGTGTTTGATATAAGTAAATGTAGATATATAGAAATTTAAAAATTACTATTTAAATAAAAATATAGTCATTAATGAAAGAAGGAAAATAATTAAGAAGTTGTGGGAATGAGTGTGTGAGCATCATGGGGTGTGAGAACATCCCTGATGGAGTCCAGGGGTGCATTCCATGACATTCCCCAGGGAAAGGGGGACCCTCAGCCCAAATTCCCTGTTTTTCTCCACCTGATTCCCTGTGATTCCTGTGATTCCTGTGAGTCCCTGTGAGTCCCTGTGAGTCCCTGCACCCTGGCTTAGGTAGAATCACCGGAGCGTCATGGCCGCATTGATTTCATCGACTGCGAGCACTGGGCTCTGCCCAGACCCTCAGCCAGAACTAATCAGATCAAAAGCCAGCAGCAGCAGAAGGGATGAAAAGATTTCTTCCCTAGGACTCCAAAATGCCTTGGGAAAAGAGGAAATTACGACAATGAGTTTTCTCTCTGCAGCCCTGGGTTCGCCGGAGGGTGCCCGGCGCAGCCTCAGAGGTTCCTCTGGATCAGCTCGGCTGCAAAGAGGCTGCTGGAGCTCCAGGAGGAGCAGCCAGGCTGCCAMGGGTTTGGGATTTTATCCACCAAATTTTATTATTTTTATCCAGCTCTGCTGTGGAAAATCACAGCTGGGTCTCCAGCCAAGGCAGAGACTGAAATTAGCAGCAAAGACATAAAACCTCATGGTTTAGGGGATTTTGTTCTTTACTTTGACAAAACTTGAGCGTTTCCCAGTGTGTGATGATGACATTATCCATTACAAATGGATATCCAGGATAAATGGACCCATAAAATTCAGGGAAAGCAGGGCTGCTGCAGCAGGCCTTGATAACACCCCAAATAATTCACCRTCCTCAGCAKCTCCTCAGCCCAGAGCCACCGACCTCCCCAAAGGATCCCTGTTTCCACCCCATTAATGAGCCAGGCACAGATGGGTTCAGTCTTCTAAAATCAAATCAGAATAAAGAATCTCCTTCTGYTCCCTCCTTGCTGAGGTGTCCTTGTTTTCCAAATATGTGCCTAAAAGAAATTATTATTTTGGAGCKGCCTAATGCTGGTTCATCTTGGCTTGAGCCAGGAGGGCACGGCCTCAGCTCAACCCTCTGCAGTCGATTTTTTGGGGTAGGGAAATGCACAAGGAGTTTTCAGAGGATACAGAATTCCATCCAGTCATGGAATAATTTAGGTTGGGATCCTGGTGAGAKCCTGGTGACCAACCAWCCCCCCAGCACTGCCAAGGCCACCACTGCCCCGTGTCCCCAAAAGCCACTCAGATTTTAATCCCTTCCAGCACTTCCCCAGGGAGTTCCAAAGCTTCTCCCTGCAGCTTTTGGGTCCATAAACCAAACCAAAGAAGGGACAGTCAAGGGCAATTTGGTCATCACCTCTCCCTGGGTGTGGGAGGGATGGGGAGCTGCCCTTGGGATGGAGAGTTTGGGATCATCCTGAGTGGAAACAAATCCTCTGCCTTTCATTGCCTGAATGTGCCTCTGCCCTAAATGAAATGCAGAATTAAAACTCAGGGCAAAAGCTGCGTCACTCTTGCTTAATTCTGCTGTGAAATCACGGGCGAGGAGGCACTACAGTACCTGCTGAAGGGTGCAGTGATTTCTAATTATGGATTATGCAGCTAATCAGCACCAATCAACATTTTATGATCTTGACTTAATATTTAATATAATGTTAATTATAATTGCTTTTGCCACAAACTGTGTCAAACCCTAGGCGTGATTTCCCCTCCCGGCGTTCCTCGCGGCGCTGGGATGGGGGCTGAGCATCCCTTCCCAAAATCCCACCCAGCAGCACAGATCCACCTCCCTGCTCCCTCTGCCTGGAGTTGTGATGCTAATTGAGTGCTGGTGAGCCTCAGCATTATTAGGATGGTGTTTTTATCTCACACGAGTACCTTCCAGCTACAAGCAGGGGAAGTTCATTTAATTAAAAATAATTTTAGTGTAAGTTAATGTGAACACAGTTCAATTACTCTGAAATATGTTTAATTTTTTTCCCCCTTTTCTTCTTTCAAAGTCTACCAAGAGGCTGCAGAAAAAAAAACCCAAAACTCAAACTAATGTCAAATAACCCAGGTGATGCATTCAGGCCATTTCTGTGTATTTAGACAGTCAAAATGGCCAAAATGTCACCACAAACAGGAGCAGAAGTGTGTGACAATGACAAAGTCACATTCACAGCACTGTTCCTGGGATTGTTTATTGAGCATCCTTAGGGTTGCTGTCCTTAAGTGCCTTTCTGCCTTTTCAAAGTCCTTTTGCCAGCTCTCACCCATTGCCTGTGCAGACAATTCCAAAATCCTCAGCTCAGACCACCCGGGACCATCTTCACAAGCCTGGTGGCTTTTGATCTAATTTAAACTTCATTTTAAAAAAAGAAACCTAAAAGAAGTAAAAYCAAAGGAAATCCAGAAAGTTTAAGGACATAATTGCCTCTCAGTTAGGCAATTTTTTAATTTCCTAAAAGCTCTGTGTGAATATCAGCAGGGTGCTGCTGGCCCACACACCGAGTTTAATTCACCTGCATATTCYCAAAATCCATTTCCAGCTGGGTTTGGGCTCTGCTCCTCCRCTTCATCTTGTCCTGAGGTCTCCCCTGGGCATGAGCTGGGGTTTCCTCTTGCAATTAATTATTAATCAACTTCTACTTAGACCCAGGCAAGTTTGATGTTTGTTTTGGCTTTCCCAGCATCCAGTGGAGCTGCAGCCCAGTGTCAGCAGCTTTTGCCCCTCCAGCTCTACCAGAGAAAGGAAGGAGTCCTGGGAATTATCAGGGATGGGGATAAAAGGGGACACGAGCACAGGGRGGGTTCTGGGGCTGCAGCCCCCCAAAATCAGCTGCTGGGATGTTTAATCCAAACCCCCCGAGCCGGCACCTCCTGGAGGAGTTCAGCACTGACCAAGACGCTCTTGAAAGTTTCTGTTGAATCTTTATGGGATAAAAGCCCCTGAAAGAAAATCTGTCTTTAAAAAACCCAGAAAAATTAAAGAAAACAAGCTCCTCCAGCCTGGTTCCTGCAGGGACAGACACTCCTCAGGCACCAGATGCAGCCCAAAGGCTCTGGAGGGTGAAATCGTTTTTCTCCATTCATCCTGAAGCATTTCACATCASTTTGACCTCCCTGATTTGGGAAAGCACAGCTCCAGATAGGAGAGAAGGTCTTTACATTTAATAGCAAAGCCCATTGACTTTCAAATGCAATCTTGCTGTTTTTTTTTTTTTTTAATACAAATCTGTTGTGTTGCATTTTGTTTCCTTTCTCTCAGCGCCCATTAACTTCGGGGATTATTACCACAAAGAAAATGAATTCCACCCCCGAAAAAACATGGAAACTCCTTCCATCAGGGTAACAACATCACTCCTGAGCTGATGGGAGGTGATTGTCCCACCCTAACACCTCTGGTGCCATACAGCAGGTGAAGTCCTTCCATTTAAGATCCTATAACCTCTCATTACATGTGTRGATACATGGGAGGTCCTATTCCCAAAAAAGGTTAATTAAAACCTGTAATTCCAACATCAGCTGACTGAGGGAAGGTCAGGGAGGAATTCCTCCCATGAACAGCCCCTTACTCTTTACTTAAATAAGAATTAACTTCCCAGAAGGACTCTGAAGTCCAACCCAACCTCTCCTTTGGCAGAGGGATRTTTATCAACCCCCAATCCTTCTGCCTGTGCAGCAGAGACTTAAAATATCGTGTAAAACCCTCTTCAAGGCCTGGTAACCTGCTGGGACAGGTCATGGGAGCAGAACCTTTTCACTGCCACGGGTAATAAATCCTGACACTGAGTGGACAATTTAGGGAGAGAGGAACTTTCCTCCCTTAAGGAGCATAACACAAGAGAACCCAAATCCGCCCTTCCCTGCTCATTGAGGGGGTTTGGGCTGGGTGACCTTCACAAGGACCATTACAGCCCAAATTATTCCACAATTCCACATTCCCAGACTGAACTTTTAGAGGCAAATGGGGCRATTGTCCCACCACCCACTGAAACTCAACAAGAAAAGCTCTGGACAGAGAGAACTGGAGGAAGGGGCTTTATCTGAACATTTCCAATGGGTTCATCTGTCTGCTGGAATCAGGCAATTAGCAGAGAGGGCTAATGAACCTCAGATACAAATAGATGAGTGACCCTTCCAACACCTCCTCTCTCAACCAGCTGCTGTGAGGAAGGTGGGCTCTGGGACCACCGACACGTGGGAGCTGTTTCAGTGGGRAGGATCCCATTTTTTATTTATTTCYGCTGYRYRAGAAACGAAGGGAAAGTTATAACAAACTCAGAAATATCACCACACACAGCCCCCTGTGCATGCATTTAATGGAAAATAGAAGTGTTGGAGGAGACCACCAAGCTCCAAGCTCAGTTTTTGCCACCTTCCCTGCTTGCTGGTGGTGAGGGAATGTGCAGTGCCTGTGATAAAGGCGGCGGTGGGGTAGAACCATCAGTGCTACCTAAAAGCAAATGAAACTGGCATAAATAATTGTGCTGTAGAAAGCCTTTCTGTTGCACCTTGCCTATCACTGACAATTTACATATCTTAGGAAAACCTTTGTCAGCTTCTGTCATTTCTGCACTATTATGTGCCTTTCTGGATAATTACCAGTTAATGTGAAAAAGCAGATGGAAAAAACCTTGAAATTTCTGATAGAGAATCCTCAAACCTCTCCCCTTATCTGTGCACAGCAGCTTCCTGATTTCAAAAGAAGTTTGAAAACCTTTGTTAAAAATGTCCCTGATTCCCAGTTTGAATGAACCAAATGACATTCAGCTAAAATTATTCAGCTTTTTCCACAATTAAATTCCATTATCGTGAACTGCCAAAGTAAAATGGAAGGTCTCTTAACTAATGTGTCGGTTGTTTGCTTGTATTTTTCGTGGTGTGTATTGTATAAAGCTGTGTGAAGTAGAAGGAGGATAAACAATAACTGTAATTTTGCATCAATGAGTGGGGCATTTTTAGACCCTTCATTACAGGAACACACCAGGGTTGGTGGGTTTTCTCTCTTCTTTTTTTCCCCCCTTTTTTTTTTTTTTTTTTTTTTTTTTTTTTTTTTTTTTTTTTTTCCTCCCTGTTATTTTATTTATTCCTTTTCCCACAAAACCCCACTGAGACTGATTGGATATTTCACCAAACTTAAGGAGCAGTGTCAGGTTGGTTTTTTAGCACCAGCAATGATTTTTTTATGCAGCCCCTGCATACCATGAGAGCTCAGCATTGAGCAAGCACACACTTCTCCTGTCCTCTAATGAAGAGGCAGCACAGCAGGACACAGGGGAAATAATTTCATTAAAAAAAAACACATTTCCACAAGCAGGGGAATTGTCCTCATGTTGTCTCAGTTGGTTTTCCYCTTGTTCTTCTGCAAGACTTAGAATTAAGCTGCCCATGAGAAAAGCAGCATGGTTAATCACAGAATCCTAGAGTGGGTTGTGTTGGGAGGGACATAATCTCATAAAATATCATCTCATCCCACCTTCCACTAGAGCAGGTTGCTCCAGGCCTGGTTTGCTCCTGTGCAGGATGGAGTAAAGCAAAAATAACCCCAAAAGCCGAGGAGCAGCTGAGCCTGCTGTGCTGCCCAGCTCTGAACTCCACAGGGAACTGATTTCCAGTCAAAAAAAAAAAAAGAGAGAGCCTTTCTGAACATTGATGACAGGGATTTATGGGGAAATCTTCAGCACAAAATGCTTTTAACGGGTTTAATTCTGCTCTTCAAAGCCAAGCCTYGTTCAAGGTCTGTAGGTAACATTCCCCTGCAGATGTACACTGCAATCTCAGAATCATAAAAAAAAGCCCCTTAAAATCATTGATTTTGCTTAGCAGTATTTTTTCTAAGTGCTGAAGGCATCAGGTCCTTTGAGCAAATTCACTTTTGCTGAGTTATCCCTGCCCTGGAGCCCAAWCCCAGCTGGAGGATGAGGAGGAGGCTTGGGAGTGACAGAGCAGAGAAAGGAGAAGCCTGGCACTGTGGTGGCTCTGGGCAGGGTAAGAGAAGTGACAATGAGGAGCCATGGGGACAATCGTGTTCCTGCTGGGACACCTCCTCTGCCATGCACCAGGAATGTCCAGGAGCAGCTCCCTGCAGCACAGACAGGTCTGCAATCACCCCAATCCCACTGGTGAGGGGTCAGAAAAACAGAAAAATACCAAAMTGAACAGAAAAACACCAAAAAMCCCCACCAAAATAGCCTCAAATAACCTCATGTAAACCCCATTTCCCTACAGTTGCTTAAAAAAAAAACACAACAAAAGCTCAGTCCATATTGGGTGATCTGGACAAGTACCATTCTCAAAACAGAGAGGTACCAGCAGATACTTTGTGGTTCCTCGCTGGAGTCCAAGATTTGCTCAGCTGAAGCTGTGAGTGTGTTACAAAAAAACCCCAGAATTCCTTGAGATCTGGAGAGAATGAAAGCAAGGTCGTGTCGGTGAGGATGGCTGTGATGGGAGCTGGAGGGTCCCGGTATCGGGATTTTGGATCAGAGCTCCACACACCAAGGCTGCTTTTTGCCCTGCTGGTTTTTGTTGATGGTTTTGTCTCTTCCTTTCTGGCATTTAACATCCACATCCCTGGAGAATGACATTTCAGAGCCTGATTAAAATCATTGTCTTTCATGGCAGAGAAAGTTTGTTCTTCAAAGTAAAGAAGATAAAAAAAAATGCTGTTGCAAACAGTGCTGAAAACCAGATGAATAAAAACAAACCAAAAAAGGGTTTAATTCCATTATTTTCAATTAGCTCTTTAATTTGATTTAAGTCATTTGCACTTGTTGCTTGTTTTACATCTCTTATTGTCCAGCATTTTATTTCACACATCTAACAGTATTAAATCAAACTGTTTTCTAGTCTTTGCCTTCTTTTGAAGCCTCTTGAAAGTCTAAGGCAGAATTAGAAAAACAGATATTAAAAACGAACTTTCATCTCTCTGCAGGTTATTTGTAATCAGACCTTTCTCATCAAGGGCTCGTTTCATATGTGTTTGGGATCTGGGAATTATTAAAGCTGCCAATCCATCTTGTGAAAAATATTGCCCAGGCTATTCAGTGTTTTGAAATTTCAGCATCAYGTTTGAATTCATCACCCAGTGCTGGAGACTCAGTGCTCCTGGTTGTGGATACTCACACGTAGTAATGGCTTAGTAAATCTGCATGGGATCCTACTTCATGTTGCAAACTCCTATTCAATCTCCCTTGATTCTGAATTGCTGGTGGCTTTAATAATAGATTATTAAATAATTTATTATTAAATGGACAGTGTTGCTCCCCCGTTGCAAATTGATAAATCTCAATGGGTATTTTGAAGAGGCCCATCACAGTCCCACAGCTCAGTTACTTTCTCATTTCACTGGAAGGAAACCAGCAAGTTCTGCCCAGGAAGAGCCTGGTACATATCCAGGTCAGCATCTCAGCAACTTCTTAAAAAAAGAAAAAATAGTCAGGCCTGATGCCATTTACCACTTAGACATTTCATTTTCTTCAGCCCCTCTTTTGCCATGAATTTTTGCCATCTTTCCCCACATATCCTACTCACTTCTCTTTTATTATTTCGTGTCTACATGAAAATACACATTTTGGGGGTTGTAGAAAGGAAGWTCATTCTAAAGAAGTGGATGTAGGAGAGTTAAGCCAAGCCGAGAATTTACTGGAAGGAAGTTTATAAAATTCAATTATGCATGTCCCTTTTCCAGAAACTCTTTCTTATCTTTTCTGTCCACTCCATTACATGAAGAGAAAGCCTCAGCAGCCACATCAGTTTCACATGTTGGTTGTTCTACACCACATTCCAGGGCATTTCCACTACTGAAAGCATCAAAAAACGTGGATGGAGAGCACTGATGGAAGAGCAGCACCTGTAGAAGCCATTTCACCTTCTATACCATCAGATTTTACCAAAAAAGTCCGCAAAAATATTCAAATTGTTTTCACCATGATGGCACATCCATAGTGGAAGGCTGAATGAGGGAAACTGTTTATGGACTGTCCTTGAACAAGCATTGCAGATTGCTTGGGTGGAGAATATCAATTCCTCTTCCTTGGCAAGTCAATATTGGGACTCATGCCTTGCAAATAAGAAAATTTCCAGTGGGGTTTGAAAATTTTCCAGGTTTACAAGTCACATCCTTGAGTCAATTCTCTGTCACAAGACGAAGGCCTGTCCCCATTGCACTGCCTGGCTGCGCAAGGTCAGGCATGAAGTTTGTCTTTGATGGAAACATCCAAAAATGGGAGGTTAAACACCCAGGGAGCAGGCAGGGGAGGTGCTTTTCCCTTCGTGTCTCTCAGGAGGAGCTGTCCCCATTGTGGGGGACACCCTGGAGAAAGGAGGAACCTTTCAAAGCAGAGCCATCTTTATCTCAAAGGCAGCATTCCCCCTTTGATCTCCTGATGAATCCGCTGGCTTTGTGCTCCTCAACTCCTCAAACAGCACCTCTCTCCAAATAGGAAAAGCTTGAATAGAGGGAAGCCTTGGGTGTTTGAAGAATCACTTTTCCCTTCCGAGAGCACAATTGGGTGTTGGACATGGTGGGAAGAAACCTTCCCATGCCCACCTCCAGACCTTGTCATTCTCCCAGATCCTGCAGCTGAATTTTTGCAGGAYTTTTCCRTGATGGGAGGAGCTGTTTGCACCCRTCAGAGGATGGGGAGGTTTTGTGTGCTTCCAAAGTCTTTGCCAAAGTTGATTCGTGTTGGCGTCACCTTCAAGACATCCCCCGTCCTTCCTTGGTGCTCCATGCATAAAAGGGCCCCAATTAAAAGTGTGGCCCGTTGTTTGATGAACCAGGAATCCACACATCCTGTAATTTTCCTTCCTTCATCCTCTCTGCCTGAGTTCCTCTGTCATATTCGGCGAAGTCTCTTTTATTGAACATCTGTTTGGTGCATAGCRAGCTTATCCAAACTCGGCAGGAAAGCACCTTTACTCCAAAATAAATTAAAACAATGTATGTGCCTCTGGCCAMCAGATCATTGGATGGGAGTCATGAATGTACATTTGTGGATATTTGATGGGAAGTTTATCATTTAAATGATGAAAATACAGTACTTCAACATATGGAACATTCTGAGCTACTCTCTTTCCTTTCCAGTTGAAGAATCATTGTGCGTTTAGAGGAGTTAGATAAAATTAAGAATTGAAACTGGTCTGCTTGTAAAAACTATTACCAAAGAAATGCAAAAGCAAATGCAGGGGTGGAGTTTGACTTTGAGATATAAGTGGATTAAACTTAACTTGCATTTCTCTCCTTAAYGTGCAATAACATCTAAAAGACAGTATGTCAAGTAAATTTTTGCTCTTTTTGCACACCTCCTTCACTCAGTTCCCCTTTCCATGGGTTTTTGAGCCCAGTAAATGGGGTGCCCATGGCTGTGGGAAGAGCCCAGGACTTCCATTCCACTCCCAGGTGGAGATTTCAATGGCTCACATTAGCTTTTTTTTCAGCAAAACAAGAGTTTTGCTACCAAAGCAGCACAATCTCAGGCCACATTTTATCAATATTTCACTGCAGATTTGTGTTTGGCCCTGGGACCATGGAAAGCTGCGTCTCTGGCAAGGCTCTTCCATGGGATTTGTTGTCAGAAACATGGAAAAAAGTAATTTAAAGAAGACCTTGCATGGTCTGTAACCACTTGCCAGAACAGTCTCACCTCCACGGGGCAGACACTCAACCATCTATTATGTCCTAATTAAGTTTGGCCATGTTTACACTGCTTGATGATGATGCRTAAAGATTAATTTACCTTTCCAGCCCTGCTGCCAGAACCTACTGCCACAGAACYCCATTAAAAATGCAAGTAGCAGTAAAGTCTCCAATTATTTTATATCACCTGAAGTCTACCAGAATTCATCATTTTATATGCTGTTGCTTTAATTTATTGGTTTATCATTTACTAAGGTAGTAGCAGTTATCACAAGTCATGCTATCAATGTTTTAAATATGGTGATAGCATCTTCTGTGGAGGAAAACCCCACCAGAACAGCCTATTTACAGTYTGGTAATTTAAGGAGGCCAAAGAAAGCCATTTAATTGCTTTAAACTTGAAAAAAAAAAACCTTTCAGAGCCACAGCTAAAATTGGGTTCCTCTGACTATCATTGGAGTTTAGAATTAAACAGGCCTGAGCTCTTCAGTGTGACCCTGATGAAATTAAGTGCAATCAGGATGACGGCAGAGCCACGATTACACAGGTTGAGCTTTACTCTTTGATTTTCTTGCAATATTGATTAAGGATCTGAATATGAATTAAAGACCTTGGCTCTGTTTCAGCAGAATACTGAAATTTGGGATGACACCTTGAGCACATTCATTTTCTCCTCAACCTGAGAGGTTTTGGAGTTTGCAAGTTGTTCACTGGGTCACTTCTTCCCMAGGGTCCATGGTGAGAAAAGGCGACGGTCACGTTCTGCTGCTGGGCCTTCTGGTGGAAGAAAATGCAATTCCAGAGGAATCCTTCAGCCTGGAGAAAAAGGTTCACCTTGATGGAAGGACACTGCTGGGAAGGTGTAATTTGTGCTCGAGTTGTCTGAGTACCGAAGGAAATTTCTCATGGCAGAGTCTGTCCCTTCCTCCCATGGGCTCTGGAGCTTTTTTATTTCTGTTCTGGGACATCTCATTGAGGTCTGGCAGGGCTCAGCTTGAAAGCTCTGGAAGCCAGGAAGGATGGAGGCTGAGGATCTTTTTAACCACCCCAACACGAGCAGGATTTCACCCCTTGTTGCCTAAAGTTCCTGAGGCACCTTCAAAATTCCTTGAGATGAGGAGGCACTGCTGAGCCTGCTGGTACCACGGTCCTGTCACCTGAGTGACAGTGATGAACATTCCCAGGAGCTGTGGTCACCACAGCCGTGCCAAACCTCCAGAGGGATTCAATCAAGGATAGAAATCCTTAGGAAAAAAGAGTGTAATTAGCTCATAAATTTTATTTCTCAGTGGTTATACCTTTCCACTCTCCCCCCTGTGACAGCACTTGTGCTTCCTCCTCCTGTGGCTTCCTACACATCATTCATGGGTTGCTTTACTTATTTTTCTTGAGTTGCCCCCTTTTTTTTTTTCAGCCCAGCAGGAGATTTCAGAGCAGGTCAGGTTATTTAACGAGCAAACATCCTAACAAACAGCCCGTGTTTCCACACATCCTTGCTGGTTTATGGGGTCATGAGCAGCAGTACACGGCCAATAAACCTTTTGACCGTTTGTCASAGGTTTTATGAGCCGGTGCTTGGCCGCTTCAGATGCACCTTCCCAGGGCCAGTGGCTCTGGAGCCATCATTTATCCCAGCATGGGCAGCACCAGAACCTCACCACAAGCTGGAAACGACGGGAGGCAGCTTTTTTTACCGAATTCTTGCTTTTTCCCCCCATAAGGCAAAGTCTTGGCTGGCCATTGAGTGTGAGAAGGCGCCCAGAGCTTTATGGCCACAGGATGGAAACCTGCCTGATCCCACAGATCCCATAGCATCACTGGGGGTGAATATTGGTGGGATCATCCCAGATCTTCTCTGTTTGCACTTCCTACAAGGGGTGAGCTCGTGTTGGCACATCCCTGCCCAGCAATCATAGCTGGGACCTGCCTAACAAGAGCAGCAGAGGAAATATAAAATACTGTCCYTGCTATGCACAGTGGGAAATAAATCCAGGGGCAAATAGTAAATCTCCAAGGAGTTACAGAAATCCAGATAGAAATCCTGGTGGAGGTGCATTTATTGTGCAGTGCTACAAGGTTTTTCCCTTATCTCTAATTTTATAGATCTGTGCAGCTGCAGCAGTCCTTGGATAGGGCACATATTTGAAAATACTATAAATTTCACCTCCTGTTTGTTTCAGATTCATTGGCACTCTCTGTCTTTACTATCTCCTGGTATTTTATGCCTCAGTACTTGGAGAAAAAATGCTTTGTTTGCACTAGATGTAATATGAAAACTCTCTGTGACATTTAAACTTTAGTATCAGTTTGCCTACAGTGTTAATATCACTGAAACTGCTTATATGGATTAAATTGCCTACAGTATATAATGCCAAAATATGAACACAGCACATTTACTGATTCAAGCCCTTGAAAGAATTATTACCATTAAAATATTTAAGGTCACCTTTACAAACGCAATAAATCAGGGGGATGTCAAACAGAGAGCGTTTAAAGCTCCCGGTCTGGAGTAGCCCAGTGGGAAAAGGATGGTTGATTCATTGTTGTGTGCACAGCGGGGGTTTGGGTTTTGTCACAACGTTTTTGGGGCACAACCTGGAGGCTCACAGCCCTCTGGGTGTGGAGGACCAAGGGGACATGGCTGTTTTCACCCAAATTTTGCCACTGTTGCACCAACTCGCAGCCYGGCTCCACCGACTCCGAAGGTCTCGCAGGAGGAAAGAGCAGCAAAAGCTCATTTCTGTCATTAAAGGCAGACAGAGCAGCTCGTGTGCCCTCGGGAAGCAGAACTGAKGAGTAAGAAGATGCCATTTTCATGCAGTCACTTCTCTGCATAGAACAGCCTATTCATGCTACGGGTCCAGTTCTGCAAAAAACCCTTATTGAGGTCAACACAATTTACTGATAATTGAAGTCAGAGGGAAGTTTTGCTTCAGTGGGAGCTGGCAAATCAAGCCTATCAGACAATTCTTAAAAAAAAAAAATCATCCTTCATTATGCTTTCATCTTAAATATTAGGATTCAGCAAATTTCCCGAGAACAACCACTGTGTAAAACTTTAATCTTTTGAGAATGGATTGGGACTGTAATTGCAAAMCCCAACATTCTCCTCCTGCACCACGTTCCCTCTCTCCGACTGTCAGCATTTACTAGCACGTTATAAATGGGGGGATAAATTTGCATGTGGTTATTACTCACACTTTTATTTGTTTCCAGGTGACTGTTTTTAATGTTTAGCACAAACCCCTCATCTACAAGGGCCCATCAGAATTTACAGCATGAGGAGGCAGACTAATGTTCATCACAATTGCCTGAGGCAAACGAGRGTGCTTAAAGACACAACTTTCTTTTTGAATTTCACACAAGCAATTAAATGCAATGATTGATCCGTGCCTCATCTATAAAAATACCTCACCAGTGTGAATGGGTGGGAGGTGTCTCAGAGCTTTCCAAAGCAGTGGTCAGCTCTTATTTAACCAGGGGTATTATTTTAAGATTTATATGTAGTCACAGGAATTCATAGTGATTTTTGAGAGAGGCCTTGTAGCTTAAACTAAATGGATTCAATCAGTTATTGCCGGTAAAACAACCCTAAAATTTGTATTTTGGGTGGGGAGGGAGAATGGACARYCCAYCTTTACTGCACTGTGYTTTTCCTTCCAACTTTAGAGGCTSTTCCCAGTSTCTGAGGGATGGAATCAGTGACCASTGGCCRTTTCCTGGTGGTCCTGTGCCCCTTTCCTCCTGCAAACCTGAGCTCCCACAGCTCTCCTGGATACACCATTGGCTCCTGCTTTCCTAGGGAGAAAAAAACTTTCTGCTCTGCTCCTATAAACTTTGGGAAAACTTGGGGCTCAGCTCCTCAAGCTCTCTGCCATCTCCCAGACTGGTTCAGGTCCAAATCACAGCACCAGGGCACAGAGCAGATGGGGAAAAGTACAGGAGGATGGATAAARTCCCGCTGAAGTGGGATGGTTTTCCCAAAGAGTCTTTCGGAGGAAGGTGAGATTTCTGTACTCATTTGGGAGCTATAAAATTCTCTTAAATGAAGGTAACCTGGTGTTTCCTCCAAAATTGGGGCTGTGTTAAAATGCATAATTGGCTTTCTGCATCTTCAAAGAGGCTGATTTGGGGAACACCGACCCCATCCTGCTCCCACTCCCCATTCCCAGAAACTCCGACTTCACCCGGGGCAACCAAGCAACAACATTTGTGCCTTTCTTTCCATTTTTCTCATAAAAAGAGCCCGAATTTCCTAAAAAAAAAAACCAAAAAAAAAACACGACTAACCCTAAAGGAACACTGCTGTCACGGGCCAAGAACGAGCAGCTCTGGAGCCTGAGCAGATGCTTTGCCGCAGGAAGAGAAACGGAGCCTGACCTGGACTTTGGACTGCTCCATCCGTGAGATTTAACAGTTGGGTAACACATTCGATAATTGAGCGTGTTAATATTTTGCAAGGGAGACTGACAAGCAGATTGTTGTCAAATCAAGGCTCCGTCAGGCTGCGGATATTGAAGCTGGCAGAGCCCAATAATTTACGGCTTTCTCCTTCAGCTTCTCATAATTTACTTCCCAGCCACTGAAGGGAAACCTGCAGCCAAAGAAAATTGATGGGCTCATCGTGCAGACATGACACTCCTGAAACCTCAAATCGCTATTTTATACACAGGGTGCAAAGAGGAATGATCAATGGGAGCTTGGAAACTCCTTGTTTGCAGGAATCCTGTGAAGCTGCGCCGAACTTTTCCTCTTCCCCACTTTCCTGGGACTTGCTGCTGTACTCTAAATAATTTCCTTTTAGTATTTCCTCTACCCAGTGACCTAGTAATAGTGAAACTACTGCCTCTAAGCTGTTAGTCTATGTTGGTACTGTGTCTTAAGCCCAAGTGGGTGATATTTTGCTAAAAACAAGACCCAAAGTCACTCCAACTCAGCCCAGCTCTTGTTGACTGTGTGGTCTCACCAAATGGAACAATGCCTGCTCATTTTCAGGCACAGGTTTATGTTTGTTATTAAAGTAGTGCMTTGACAAAGTTTTTGGGAGTTTTTCATCTCACATCATGTTCCCTGAAYGGTCTCCATCAGCCTTACATACGTGGCTGTAATTTCCTTTTAAGTGCCATAATACACACCTGCTATCATAGGAACAAATTGTTTAAAAATTCCTCCTTTCCTTCCTGAGAAAATAAAAAATCAAGAGTTGTTTGTATAAATAAAAACCCCAGAGGTTTCCAGKATTACTGGGACACGACAGCATTTACAAAAGACTGGACAAGGCAGGGGAGTGATAATTCCTAACTGAATAAAGTAATTTTTAATGGCATTATATGCACATTGTGTTTAGAATCTGTGTTCCCAAATTCAGCAACATTGCCTGCAGATTTACCTGGGTGGAAACCTACCTCAGGCTCTGAAGTGAACCTTGATGTTGTCACCAGGAGGAAATTGAGAGCAAAGGCAGCCAAGCTCTTCCCAAAACCTCCATCAGCTGCAGATGTTTGACCCCTACTTCTCCAAACAATTTTCATTTTACTGTGTTCGTCCACACCAACAGCCAAACTGAATSTGGCCAACTCAAACTTATAACAATGCACATTTAAAACATATTTTTAGCAGCCACAGAATCCCAGACTGTCCTGAACTGTAAGGGATCACCGAGTCCACCTCCTGACTCTGCACAATCCCCAAAATTACATCACTACCCCATATTTTTGCAGCATTTCAAACAGAATAAAATATGGGGTTTTTTTTTAAGTTCTCAGAGAGCAACTGAGGTGAACCTGCTTGAAAAAACATGGTAAGCTTCAAATCAAATACCACAGTTCTAAGAAATCCATTAACTGCTCACATCTAAACCTCAGCCTTCCACGCTTCACCCTATAATGCACATTGTTGTCAATTTTTGTCTTATTTACCCCCTGCTAATAGCTGGGCTCAATTCCAAGAAACTTAAGACAATTGTGGAGAGATGCAGATCTAACATTCCTCAAGTTGACAGCCAATAGTTCTGAGCATTTAATTCCCGAGACGGAAGAATCTCCAAATCCTGCTTTTGTAATTCACCCGGGAAAACACATCAGAGCCAARCTGTGTCTGTGCAGCCTGAGTAAAAATGTTATTGTTTGATCCAAGTTGTATCTTCCCTGGCAGATTTGTAGGGATTGATCCTGGCTGACTGGGGTGTTTTAATAGGAAGCTGAGCWCTAAATTCCTGATGAAATAAGGAATTGTAACCATTGGAGTCTGTCCTGAGCACAGCTTAGGTAAAAGTTCGTCTCTTCACCCTCGTTAAAGTTTAAGCAGCTCTGCWAAATTCCACCAGGCTTGGCATGTGTGATGTGACTGATGGCTCCTCTAATCTGGGAGTCCAAAGCTTCCAGTGGGAAATGTTCCATCTTTATGGATTTGGCCCTGAACTGGGTGCAGGGAGAAATAAATGATAAATAAATAAATAAATAAAAAAGTAAATACCATTATTCCGTTTGCTCGGGTTGGAAAATCAGGCAGCTGAACACAACTCTGAAAGTTGTACAATGTTTCTGCATGGATTTGATAAGAGGTTTATGCTTAAAGCAGAAAACGTGAAGGGTCAAGGACCTCCCTCCTCCCTTTAATGAGGTAACACCAATGAACAGCCCCAAAATGTGCTCAGATCCTCAGTGCCCTGGTGCAAAACACATCCTNATGAAATAAGGAATTGTAACCATTGGAGTCTGTCCTGAGCACAGCTTAGGTAAAAGTTCGTCTCTTCACCCTCGTTAAAGTTTAAGCAGCTCTGCAAAATTCCACCAGGCTTGGCATGTGTGATGTGACTGATGGCTCCTCTAATCTGGGAGTCCAAAGCTTCCAGCGGGAAATGCTCCATCTTTATGGATTTGCCCCCGAGCAGCAGTGCAGGGATAAATAAATAAATAAATACCATTATTCCATTTGCTCAGGTTGGAAATTCAGGCAGATGAACACGACTCTGAAAGTTGTACGATGTTTCTGCATGGATTTGATAAGGGGTTTGTGCTTAAAGAAGAAAACGTGAAGTGTCAAGGACCTCCCTCCTCCCTTTAATGAGGTAACACCAATGAACAGCCCCAAAATGTGCTCAGATCCTCAGTGCCCTGGTGCAAAACACATCCTGGGGCGGAACTTCAGCCATTGGGGACCAGGTGGCTTTACCTGAACCTCTCATGGTCCTTCTACTCATCTTTCTTCTCTCCTAATCTTTTGAGTCCTCATGYAGCTCTTGAGCCACCTATTCTGGTTCAATGTGATTTAAATTGAATTATTCACCTTTCTTCCCCAGTCTGATTAAACCTGTGAGTACCTAAACATCTTGAAAACCACCACCACATATTTGCCTTTTCATTCTCTAGCCTGTTTTTAAGCAATGCTGACTTTACTTCCACTTGCAGATCTCTCTGTGTTTACGCCTCCAGGCTATGCTGAAGTCCCAGATTTCTTTTCACTCTGTGATATCACAAAAACGTGCCCTTCTCTGTTCATCCATCAGCAAACCATCAGCATTTTGTGTCTCCACAGGACCCCTCTGGACCCCCAGGTGCCCCCCAGGCCATCTGCTGCTCACAGGTTGCTGAGGAAATGGCCCAGCCAAGCTCTGAACTTTTCTACCTCACCCATTTTGATATTGGGATGCCAATAGTTTCAAGAAACCCGTTTTCTTCAGTCATCCAAATAGCCCTACATGTGCAGGAAGARTGACTGGATYCTTCTTTAAATCCATCTGCAGCATYTTCCTTCCTTGGCACGGCAGCAGAATGATTTGACATGGGTCAAATTGATGATGTGTAAGCAATTAATATTTCGCTCGACGTTTTCCTGTACTGTTTTCCTGTACAAAGCTAATTACATCCCAGTCCTTCATCCTGGCTTGGAGTTTGCTGTCATGCAGCCCTAGCAAGATCCATCCCAGGCCACAGCTAAAGCATCCACGGGTGGTCATACAGAAAAATAATTAATCACCCCATTTGGCAAGTGAGTCATTAACTGCTGACACAGGTTTTCACCCAAATCCTGGTTTTCTGGGACCACAGCTGGAGACTTTGATTGGCATTTTCCTTATTTCAGTACCATGAGCTGCATTAATTCTGTGTACTTTGCTCCTTGATTCAGCATCCAGAGAGGTTGGACAGGGTTGTTTTTTTTTTGTTGTTTTTCTGCCCGTCCACCCTTTTCTGGAACATCTGTGCAGTCCTCCTCCCACATTCAGTGTCTCCTGGAGGAGCCTGAAACTCAAGCTTCCATTCCTATCCTACTGTAAAAATAAACTATTTGGAAAWTTTACCTGAATCAGGGAAAGATTGTCTAATGAAATATTCAGAAGCCCTCAAAATGCTTTGTTTTTGCTGGAAACAAATGTTTTGCTATGCCTTATAATGAAATCGARCCCTTGGTTTGGGGGAGCAGAAAATCAGGATAAATCCTTTCTAGAGCCGAATGTGCCCCATCGTGTTTATCCATGAAAAACTTGCTCTTTGCAGGAGACCTTGTCTTCAACAGCTCCTGACTCCTGCTGACTACACAGCTTGGAAAAGGGTGTACAAAAAATTAATATATTGTTGAAAAGCCGCCAGCTGGATGCCTTGCCCACCTCTGGGAATCCCTTCCTTTGATGAAAAATAAATATTTACAGTTAAATAGAACCTTGAATGATTTTGGAATAATTCCTTCGAACAGCAGTGCTACTGTACGGCRTGAAAGGACCCAAAAAAACCCAGTTGGTTCATTTTTTGACTTCAAAGTTTGATGGATACACTCTAAATCCAAGATAAAGTACATTTAGGCCAAAAGGTTTGAAAGGTGATCTCTGATCTTAGCSCGGTTCTCCATCATCAGTTCATAAAAATTCTTGGCGAGGTGTTCAGTGTCTGTGGCTCTGYTCCTTTCCAGGTGACTTCATGGAGCTGATCCAGTTCCCTGTAAAATCCTGAGGGATTTGGGCACCGCCTTCACTGCAAATTTCGAGAGAGAAAGGGCTGAAAGTCTCAACCTGTTCAAATCAGCGCTGTTCTGTTCAAGTCAGCACTTGGAGTCTGTTCATGGCTATTTGGGACTTATCAAATAAACTCTTCACTTCCTTGAGAAATGCCAGGGATTCAGAACTGAAAGAAAATAAACCTGATTTCTGCTGAAAACCAGCATTTGCCAAAATAATTTCTCAAATCGGGTGTTGCAAGGTGCAAAGATATTTAAGTACCATCAATTATGCCTTGAATTACATTATAYCGTGGAAAATAAAAGTATTAATATCTCAATTTAACAAAATATACTGATGAAAGAGTGGTTAAATTTGYCCTTCAGCTCTAGGTATGCTGGCAGAAATATCAAGATTAACTTCTCTATAAATATCTCATTTCAGATCTTAAACCCCTCAATAAACCTGACAACACTGGATGGTTTTGGGGTCTTTCAGCAGCTCATGAGACAGAGGAGCTGGTACAAAGTGTCCCAAAATCACTGTGCTGGGTGAACGGGCAGGATGTCCCCTGGCATTGGTGACAAACGGTGTAAAAGGCCACCACAGTGAGGTGACTCAAGGAATCAGGTGCCTGATAAGAGCTGCCATATCTGCCATTTTTCCCAAAATCAGCTGTATCTGGAGTATATTTTTATGGGTTTTGCTGACCACAGCACATTCATTGTGGTTGAGCACCTGTTCCCATCATGAAACCTTTGGTYCTGCCTGGTCTTGACTTAAATTAAGACAGTTTTTCTCTCTCAGAACACAATTGGTGAAYTTGGAAATATTTCTTGCTGTAATTTCTAGCTGTAATAGCTGTAATAACCCCTCCTTATCTCAGGATAGTGTATTCTGCTTGCAGAATCTCCATTAAATGAAGTTTGGAGGTGAACCACGAAGAAGAGGTCAAATTTCACTTCCTGGAGGTTTGGAGGACTTATCCATTTCTTACTGTTGGGTTGAGTGGTGGRAATTTCCTACAGGTGGCTCCTGAAGACCGTTTATGGATCTCTGGAAGGTCWTTGGGCTCTCAGGTTTATGGATTGTGAATTAATTGCCACTTTTAAGAGTTTCTAGAGCTCCTGCCCAAGAAGAGAACCAGGAAAAGGAGAGATCTGACCTCTGACTTGTTTTTCACCACATCATGACCTTGGTGTCACCCTCAGGCTGCACGAGGAGCAGGGATCAACTCACCACCACCAACACCTGGCAGCAGAATAACAAATATTGAGTGGTTTCAGCACTCAATATATTTCAGTGGTATTTTTCAGCAGAAGGAGTGAAAGGAGATCGCTGACCGCTGGCTTGTTTTGTCACCATGTCATGACAGAGGTTTGTGTCCAGGACAGAGCCCTGCAGGTGACAAACATCCTCCCTGGTAAACACCAGCTGGGAATCTCATCCACAACGCTCACAGTTTGGGGTTTTTTTTCCACCCATCCTTATGTGCTGGCAGTTTAAGCCCTCAGGGTTTTGCTGTAGATTTTTCTCTTCAGGTTCAAGCAACCAGATCAAACACGTGTAAACTGATTTAAAATTCCCGTTCAGGTTAGTGTGTACTGCATGTGTATACATGTATGTACAATATATAAATATAAATGTGTGGGTGCTGGAGACAAAAGCCTCTTGCAAAATCAGTTCAATGGTCTCTTGCACACGAAAAAAGAAATTTCCTGAAACAACACATCTGAAATACCCTTACAGATGTTTCTCTGCATTACCAAAAAAACCCCGTCCCCTGAGCTAAAATGAAAATTGATTTTGAAAAAAAAAAAAAAAAGCTGAAGGATATGAGTGGATCATCATAATTGGATCAACATGCTCCAAAAGCTTGAGGCTACTTCAACTTCATTTCTTAGCTGACAGCTTTCTTTTGGAATTCTTCAAACCAAACACAAATGGTTTGATTGCAATATGTGAAACATTTGACCATCATATCCTTGACAGTCAATCCACTGCAGGGGAGATTTGATAACTGTTGTCAAATTCATAACAGCCAGTCTAATCCAGAGAACCAACAAAAAAAACACAGGAGCTGCTTCCACAGAACCAGAGACGATATTAATGCAAAATGACACCATTTACAGGGAAAATAGAGAAAAAGGCTGTACTGGGTCTTTTCCAAATAGTGTTGCAACCACATGAACTGATATTGCTGGCTTTTAGCTGGTAAATACAAATTGGAGCTGTTTAAAATCCACTTGGTTTTCCCTTCAAGTRTCACGTGAGGAATGAAGGCAGAAAGATCGAGTCCCTCAGACTGAGCCTGTGCTAATTTATGGGCAGCATCATCTGGGGAGATCAGAGCTGAACTCTTTCTCTCCCAAAAAGAGGCGTTGCAGGGCAGATGTTGGGGCAATTGGCAAATTTCCACATCTTCCAGCATGAAATGAATGAAAGAGAAATGGGAAAGCCACCATTAAAAAAAAGGTAATAGAAGAAAATTTAATGATACCTTCTCTGTTTATTTCTGTGCCAGGCAGAAGTGAAAACTGCAGCACTAATTGGCAGAAAAGAATTGAAGGATATCATGGATAAACTAATTACTGGATGTCAATATTGTATTAAACATCGAGTTAGAGGAGTTTTAATAAGTACATGCTTTCTAAAGTTGAAGCCGCAAGATCTTTATCAAAATTTTATGGAGGATTTAATTCACAGTCCTGGATTTTAGGAAAAAAAATATCCTGGATTCTCACTGTAGCTATGCAGGGTTAGGGAGGATGACGAGTCAGGAGCTCGTCTTTGGCAAGTAAAGATTAATTTTAACAGCAAACCCCCTTTTCCTGACAGATCTCAAGCTCTCAGTCTCCATCAGAGCCAGTTTTAGGGAAGTGATAACTGTCAAACAAATCCCTCTCCGCAGGGAGGTTTCCAACACTTGACTTTTCCAACCCTGCCAAGACGTGGGATTGATCCTGTTCTCCAGGATTGAGCTCCCAGGCCTCGTTCTTGCACTTTGCTCCTTTTCTCTTTTCCATACCCACAACAAATAGATTTACTCCAGAGTCTTCCTTTGCAGAATTCCCCCTCGGCAGTGGTTCTGATATTTTTTTTTCCCATTCTTTTATCTGTTTCTGTCTTGGAAAAGTCAGGAAGCAAAAGGGATAAAGTTTAACGACTGTTCACAGTTCAGTGTCCTGCAAAATTAGAGAAACATCTGGAAGTTGTTTTTGCTTCAGGATGACTTTTAACTGACTAAATGATCTCATCTGCAGAGCTGGGCAGCCTGGTGGAGGATGGAGAGCAGGAGTTGCCYCCTCCTACCTGAAAAGCACCACAAATCACATTTCAAGAAGCTTTTCTAGCTCCTTAAATCCTCTGGATCCTTTTCTACCATTTAGGAACAGCCTTCATTAAACAGCTATAAAACTAAATTAAGAGAAAGCAATAACATCTGATTAGAGCCAAGAAAAAAAAATCAATTTCTCAGCATGAACGACTAAGTAATAGGAAAATATCCCAGACACTTCCAAAAGAGGAGTTTTAGCATAAAAAACTTTGCTCATGGGAAAAGARATGTTATGGGAGCTGGAATTTGAACAACTGGGATTAATAAATCTGCATTTTTAATTCCTTCTCTAGCTCTAACAGCCAAGAATTTTCATTTCCAGTAGGAAAGTGCTGTGGCAAAACTTTATCCAGTTTGTTTCTCCACATCCCAGTTTTGGGACGTCACCTGTGAGGAAAGGATTTGTTTCCTGTTGGAGTTGTGCAGGTATTGGGCAGATCCAGCAGGACCAACCTGCAGAGGATTCGGTGTCGTGGCTGGAGTCTTGTAGATGGAAGTTTGGGAATGACAAATGTAAATATAATTAAATTGTAGCATTGTTTGGCAATTTCAGTCAAGAATACCACCCAGGATAAAGGATGGTAAGGACAAAGGGCTGTAAAAATTGGTTTTGTTGGGAAGGCTGCCTATAATTTGTTTTCAAAAGTAGCATTTATATACAATTTATTTAAATATGCATATAAAATATTTCTATTTTTTCTTCAAAAACCACAACAATTGGGACAYRAATGTTAWGCATTTGGSCATGGGTTTATGACACTATTGTTTYTGATACGATAATACTGARTAATAATTTWATTTAGMGACCAAGAATATTTGTGGGAGGASCCAATTTTTCTCTTATAGCATCAAGCCAAGAGGAGATCCAAGTCCAGTATTTTCCTAATCCATCTTCCTCTGCTCTCCTGGATATATTTCCCCTCTTTTCCAATACTCCTGTCAGCAAGACTGCCTTCCCTCTCTGTCGGGTTCCCTCACCCTTTGCTCAAGTTACCATGGAATCAAAACAGCACTTACAGCCCTGTCTGCACGTGTTGGAAACGGATTTGACGGCCATTGCAGGAGACACGTTTTCAGGTGGAATAACTCGGGAATTCTCCCTGGATGCATGGAAACAACAGAATTACCAGTTATTCTTCCCAGATGGCACTGGGAAGGGCGCTGGGATGTTTCTGCTGGGGAAAGGGAATTTTTTTTCCTAAGCAAATGTGATGTTTGTGTGGACAGCCCTGCTCTGGGCCATGTGCAGCGCACATTGTTCTACACCTGGAAGCTGTTAGTGAAACTCCAGGGATCACCCACAGAACACAGGTCGGCTTCCCGATAAACCCAGAGCACCAAAGGGTACCTGGAGGAAAGCTCAGACTTCAGGAGAGCGAATGGAAAGCAGAGATTGTTTTCTGCTGGAAAACTTCCTGAAGAAAAGCGCCGTGCCCGGGTGAGCCTGGCCTTGGGAGCAGCGGGGATGGTGTGTTTGGTGGGTTCAGCCCTGGCAGGCTGGGGCTGTAGAGGAAGCAGCTCATTTGCATTTCAAAGCTGGCCTATATTCTGCTGATTGAGAGTAAATAATGCACCATTAATATGTATTCCCTGCTCCGAGGTAACGGCACTTTGCAGCAGCAGAGATTTGCTGTGAGGGCTTCAATCGCTCCGGGCGGTTTTCCCATGGTTTATTGGGAGATGTCCCAATGTCCATCCAGGTGTGACAGAACCTGCCTGGGGCAGCCAGATGTGCCAGGGATGGCTGCTGGGCACCACCAACATCTGCATGCAGGAGGAACATGGGATATTATGGTTGGAAAGGCCTCCAAAGTCAACAAATCCAGCTTTTCATGAATCCCAGCATGACCCACGTCAGGAAACTGCGCCACATGAAATGCCCACTTGTTCTCTGAGCACCACCAGGGATGGGGATTCCATCTTTCCAATGATCAGGCACCTTCCAATGCCTGACCATTCTTTCAGTGAAGAAATCTTCCCTGATGTCCAATATGAACCTCCACTGGCCATTCTCCCTTGTCCTGTCTTTGTTCCCTGGGAGCAGAGCCTGACCCCCCTCCTGTCAGGGAGTTGTGGGGAGTCAGAAGGTTCCCCCTGATCCCCCTTTCCTTCAGAGCAAACACTTCCAGCTCCCTCAGCTGCTCCTGACTGGACTGATGTTCCAGCCCCTTCCCCAGCTCTGTTCCCTTCTCTGGACACAAGATTCCAAATTCCTCAAAGCCCAACTTAGGAYTGTTCTCTCAACCATGGCATAGATGGATGATTATTTATCCAGAACAATTTATCACTTGCATTCTGATGAAAATTAATGAATTTGATGATAAACTCTGCTATGAAATTAATTATGCTAAAACCCAGATATTAAATATAGACCTTGGGAATCCATGATTAAAAAGCAGTGAGATCTCTTTATTTTTGGGGCCTAACAATGACACACAGTTATCTATATTTCTCCCAGCTTCAGTTAGTTCTCCTCCTACTCAAAATATAAAATTGATTTGTTGCGTTGGGAAATAAACAACAAAAAATGATGCTTATCTTAGTTTGGTTATATGRCCATGATAAAAATTAATTGGTCACCCAAAATTAGTATTCAATGCACAGGACACTCAGTATGAAAAAGAAAAGGCTCCTGCAACATGCACCAAAAATGTAGACTTGGAAATCTTGCTCTAGAAATGCAATTCAAGTTKTCCAAGGTGATGGAGCTGGATGGAAGCTCAGGAATCACAAACTTTGGGCAGGRATTTGACAAAAGAACTCCAAGTGTGAACAGAACACACTGGGATTTTTTTGGCTTGACCTGTTTTTTTTTCCCACCTCAAAAGGGCTTTGGGTCATTAGGATATTTCAGAACATAGCACAGACTCCTCCTCCCTTCTGTTCTCAACCCTCAGAAGAAATTTTGTCCCTGCAGCTCCCCCGCTCAGTGTATGTATTTAAATATATAAATATATATATATGAAATATCCAGAAGAAAAATTCAGAAGTAAAATAAGGGAAATGAAGGCAAATAAAATAATTCCTCTAAAATATTAATACAGAATATTATTATAACCACGTAGACATTTTTCCCCCCCAAACTAAACCAATATTTAAATCTTATATAAAACATCCACATTTTTGGATTTTATGAACTAAAAAAGAGCCAGCATTATTTGAGGGGTAAAAAAAATAAAAAAAAGGGAAATATCCAGAGACTGGTGTAGACTTGGACCAATCCTGCAGCCCTTGGGGGAAATTATTACAATAGACATCAAAGATCTTTCCCTCCAATTACACTCAAAGCGTGTTACAGTGTGTTCTGTAAACATGGGGGGAACATCCCCTGTCCTTACATAACAAACAGACTTTTGAAGTCAGGAAAATTCAAGATCTCCAGAGAAAGCCGTGGTGGCTCCAGAGGAGTTCATGCCTTGCAGAATGACTCAAGGATGTTCCGTGGGGGAATACCACAAGAATAGCTCAGTTTTGGAAGAGCAGCACAGGGAAGGGACTGACTAAAAACCATCTCAGTGGAAAACGATGGACAATTGGATATTAGCCCCAAGTAGGTTTTAYAATCCAGCATCCCTTATTATGGAATGCGAACAAAAACAAAGACAGAAAATAAGGACGGGATAATCCCAGCTGGGTCTCTTGAAAGGACAAGAAAARGAAGCACTAGAACCTGGAAAAAATATTCTGTGATATGAATAATTGCAATTAAAGCCAGAAAAGGCATCAACCACACTGAATCTCTGARACCCAGCCCCACTGGGCACCCTGGTGTGGACTCAGCACCCACCACRGGAATTATTTCCCTATCCATAGGTGCTGTTGGGTTTTATTCCCAAAAATCAGAGGAAGTTAGAAATAACAGATTTCAGCAGAAAAMCCCCTGTAAATCATGACACCCCCTCCGCATTTTCTCTCTCTTATCTGATAAATTAATTATTCTTTTTTCCTCATGCCTGTGGCTCACTCATCCACGCTGCCCCCACCTCGTCCATCCCACCACGGGGAGACACCGAGGCTGCATTTCAGAGGAGGAAGGACCTCATTCTCCAGGAAAGCAGCACATCAGGGTGTTAAAGCAGTGGAAAGGAGGGCAAGACCTGCCTCAGTCTGCTGGGAAGGCTGGAGGAGCTGGAAGCTGTTCCCAAACAGGAATAGTTGAATGAGCTGATGCACCTGAATGGATTTGCCTGTAGGAGCAGCCGTGAATAAATTGGGGTGAATTCAGAGGTGCACCAATGCTTGACCAGGTGATTGTGACCAATAGTCACCCCTTGCATCCAGCCCAGGGCCCTGGGGCTGAATTTCAGTCCTTTGCAGTGAATTCAGTGCTGGATTTTAAATGGACTTGAAAAATTAGAATAACAGTATCTGAATCCAGTTTTTTTGCCCTCCAACAGCAGCTCAGCAACCCCAGTTATACTTATTAACCTTTTCCAATTGCTAATTTTGCAAGCTTGTTGTGCCATAGCTGGACCTGTAATTACTCTTTTAAGGTGTTAAGGAAAGATTATCCAAAATTTGGTCTCATACTTAAATACGTCCATTAAAAATTAATGTAAGAGAATATTAATTAATGTGTATTATTAATACAAAGCAAACAAGTTAATCCTTCCACCTTGAACCTGACTTTCATGCACATATACATTCCAAAATAACCATTTTTTCATTTCAATCTTGCCATTTAAACCTTTAAACCCTGCTGCTGATCCACAAACAGCACAGCAAAGTGTTTCTGTGAGCTGCAATGACCCAGCACGAGGGACTGCAGATTCCTGATCCAAGAACACTGCAAGAAACTTACACACACTACAAATAGGAAAACTGAAGGAGGAAAAATAGAGGAAAAACAGAGGAAAGAAGAAAAAAAAAAGTCACAAATGGTGGGAGCCATCAGGGCCTCTGCCTTGTGCCATCCCTCAGTGTTCCTGCTCTGCTCCTTCCTCACCATTGGGAATAAACATTTTGACTGAGAGATGTTTTTTTTAAATGCTGAAAAGGGCTATGGTGAGAATGGAATTCAGAGTTTTTTTGATATTTCTGTTTCCTCCAGCACTTTTCTTTCTGTACAGGAGATTTAATAGGGTGAGAAGATCCATCCTGATTGCAAAGATACAGACACACACAATATAGAATATATTGTAGTTTTACAGATGTGATCCTTTGGCACTTATTTCACTAAGAATTTCCAAATCACTTTAACCTAAATTAGGAATTCCCTAATCCAGATTAGTGCTGAAAAGCAAACGTGACCTCGAGCTGYAATTTGAGAGGAAATTTGCCAAAGTAAAGGCCCCATTGCACTGAAAGAGCAAAGTAAAGGGCTTCCCTGTAAATGAGAAAGGATTAGGCCCACTGAAAAGTATTGCTATAGCAACAAAATAATTCGTGGGAATATGGATAACAAAGGCAGAGCCCCGGAGATGGGAGGGAAGAGGCTTTGATCACATCCCACTCCCCCCATCCCGCTTCCCTTGGTTGGAACCGGAGCATGGCAAGAAACGAGTGCCTGTTGGATTTGTGGGTTTGGTTCTGAGCTCCTTTTATCCACACCAATGGCAGCCCTCAGCCTCTGAAGGGACATYCTGGCTGAAGGGAAGATGAGCAGCCACAGCATCCCCGCTCCGATGGGAGCTGCGGCTCAGCCGAGTTCGTGTGGAGCCCAGAGCCAGCCCCGCTCATTCCCTGGGCAGGATTAGGGTGCCCAACCCTCCATCCCATCCAGCAGGAACTCTCCCATCACAGCAGGCAGCTCTGTCCCTGCTTGTTTTGCTAACTGGAAGTTCCAACAGGGGTCTGCAATCCCAGCTGAGCAGCTCTTCCCGCTCCACAGCCGCGCAAGGAAAGCTTTCTGCATCTTCCTCTGGAAGATGGCTTTAAAAGTTAGCAGAATTTATTATCATCACCATTTATCCTTTCAGGCTGTAAAAAGCTGCCAGTGAAACCCCCCCTCCCCCAAAAGGCTTAATGCATTACCAAAGCACTAATTTTATTCTTCATTATTCCCCCAAACCTACAGTGGGAGCCGGAGCCCCTGCTCCRTGAGCGCTCCTGGTTAATGTATTTCTGTGTGTAGATCCTTGACAGAGACCATTTTTCTTGCCTCTCAGGTGGCTCGTAGAGCGAGATTTATGTCCATTATGCATAAATTCCTTGCGATATTGCTCCAGCATAATCAGCAGAAAATCTGAGCCAGCACCCACAGCAGCCACAAAACACCGCCAGAGACAGCTGAACTCGGGCCACCTTCCTGAAGCYGCAGGGAYTCTGTTCCCACTGAAAWCGGGGAATGATTTTGGCCCTGATGRGTCTGAGGGACCTCAAGGGTCMCCTTGCCATGCTGAGAGCCAGCACTGTCCTTGTGTGGCCTCAGTGCAAATGTCATAATCAAGTGGGACAGTCCAGTTTAAATATTAAACCCAGTTTAGATACTAAACCCAATTTATATATTAAACCCAGTTTAGATATGCCCTGAATTTCTGTAACTAAAACAAAAAAAAAAATTTAAAAAAAAATCACTTTCCATCCCTAAAGCATTGTCAGCATCCTTCTCTCTGGCTTATATTTATTATATCTTTTTGCTGATCCCCAAATCTGATTGCATGAATATCCCCAAGACCCCAAATCACCCAAATCCTTCACTTCCATTTTAAGTTTGGGTTTGGGTAGGAAGGGACCTTAAAGATAATCTRGTTCCTACCCCTAATTAGGGTTATTTAATCAAGCAACTACTAATTATGTATGTCTATCTGACCTATTCTGGTTTCATCAGAGATTTCATCCTGCAAGAGCCAAAGGTTCCCCTGTGTTACATGAACTGCAACCAAACCTTTGGTGCCCAGGCTGAGGGTTCAGGAGCTGTTCCTGATTTATACTGCATTGGAGCAAAGAAGAATTGCATTCAAATTAGTTTTGGCTCTTTCAAAATTTTTTTAGATTATTTTTCAAGAACACAGCCATGACATCTTTGCAGATATCCTCAGTTTTGCTGAGTGAAGAGCCATAATTTAAAAAAGAGATTAATTAATTTTGGACAATAAGAAATTATCCCAATGTAAATAATTGSTGGGGTAAAGAGGATTCTTTGTAACCCCTCAGGGAGAGGCTGCAACGCCCAATGAAGCAATTGTTGAGAGGGATGAGATAAACTGCACTAACTTGGGCCAGCTAAAAATTGGGCACTGACGTCCCGTGCGATGATGTGGCACCGCTAATGAACACCCTCCCCCAGAACCTGACTCATCCCAGCTCTCAGCTGACTGTGAGGAAGCCTCAGCCTAAATTTTGGATTATTAAAATTGGTCAAGTGAATCTCTGTGTCCTCCAAGTAAAACGAGATCTTTGAGAGCTGTGCTTGGCTTCTCGCACAAAACCAGCCGAGTCATTCAGATTGCATGGGCTGCCTTTCAATCCCTGCAATTCCCACTTGTGCCTCTTGGAAGACCGTCCTTTATATTTTGATTGAATTTATTGATTTATATTTATTTATTAGACTTCTTTTCTTCCTAGACTCTCAGATCAATATCAACAGTGGCACAGAATGATTATCATGGCTGCCTGGCCACTAAACGGGGAAATTCCCACTGCTCTTGTTACTGGAAAAACAGAAAACACAAACCACCCTGAGAGTCCACAAAGACATCGAATTAAACTGGAAACTCAAAATTCATCTCGATGAATTATGTTTAAACGCTGTATCATAGCAATTAAACGCTTCTGGTTTCCCATTTGAGCAAACACTGAAATAAAAGCCTGATGTTCCACCTGATTTTCTTCTTTGCTCTCAGCTCTGGAGATCATGTCCGTGTCCTCTAAGGCTGTGTCTGTGACCAGCAGAGACTCTGGAAGGGCATCTCTGCCCAGCAGGAAGCAGCAGCATCCCAAAATGCCTGAGGATGCGGCAGAGGAGGGGACAGGCAGCCAGAGAGGGTTTGGGGGTGCAGGAGCAGCATCACCACTGCCAGGCTGGAACAGAGACAAAACCACYTGGACCTTCTTCATCCACCCTGCAAAACCACACTGACCTGGAGTTCAGCCTCCTCCTAGCCCGGAGACGAGGCAGGGAATTAATTTCTGCCAGAAAATGTTATTAAAATATAACTTTTAAGCTGCATTTCCCCTGCTCTGTGTCCCACACCTTTATTCGGCACATCGGGAGCCTCCTCGGCAGGGGAAAGGGGGGGTTTCATCCTCTCCACGAGCCCCTAGAGGGAGACATGACCCCGATTTTGGGAGGAGATGGAGGCAGAGGCTCCCGGGAGGGACGTTGCGGGACAGGAACGAGGGGTGCGGGATGCTGGGTGACCTAAACCACGGGAAGCATCACCCGATCGATGCTGGGATGCAGGAGCAGCCCCGGGACAGCGCATCCCGGCCGGGAGGGGATGGAGCGGCTCCCGGCGGACCCGGGGACGTGGCAGCTGCAGCTTCTCCCTCCACAACAGCAGCTCCCAGTGAGCCTCGATTTTAGCTCAGAGCACCACCGACCCCTTTATCTCCTTCCTGGTGGTGGCAACACCCGAATTCCAATAAAGAAAAGTGGWTTTCTGTAGGGAGTGTTAACAGCTTGCATGGGAATAAAACGCCATGTCCTTGGCTGTCTTGAGAAAAAGAAGATTGGAATGTAGAATTGATAATGCAGGTGGCTTACAATTATAAACATTACTAATACTGTAGCTTTTGCAAACCTACCAATCCTATGCTGGTGAGTAGAAAGTGAGAGCCTCACTGACCAATGTATGCTTGACACAAATGTATGCACTGGTTACTAAAGTGAATAAAAGAAGCTTGTCCCACAATAAAGTCTTTCTTTCTTTCTGTTTTTTTCACCCACTTTTTGTGTGTTTTGTATCTATTCTTTTATGTCGGCTGTCTGGCCAACAGTGACAGTTTTCAAACGCCACAAGCAGCACAGGACTGGGTTATCAGCACATTTGCATGGRCGATAAAATATCACCAATTCACCAAGATAAACTACGTGGAAGATTAGTCTGAACTGCCAATTTCTTAAAATGTTTCTCATTTCTTGGTTATGGCTATTTTTTGCAAATTTCCCTTTCAGAAATCGCATTTCTTTCAAATCAGCTCGTTGCCCTAGGGTTGTTGACCTTTATTTCGCCCATCTGGAAAACAAATGAAGCAGGAAGGATAACAATATGAGATCCTAATCAGAAGTGCTGTTTGTTTTTTTGGAAGCTCGATTTCAAACTTATATATTTCCCCCTGAAGGCACTGCCAGCAATGCACTGGATAACCCTGCTGCAAGGAAAACCAGCAGCTTGGCCAAAAGTCTTTGTGGGCATCTTCTCAGTGGTGAAATGAAGACAAAAAAAAGCCAAATTATTGGTAAAAATGAACACAGATGTAGCTGAAACAGTGGCCAGGTRAAGAGCCCTGATGCTGCATCTAAAGCCTTGTCTTACCAGATTTGACCTAAAAAGTTAAAAGCTAAAAGTTAAAAAGTTAACCTGAGGTTAACTAGAGCGACAGGCAAGAGTAAAACAAAATATTATTGCTAATTTTGTTAAAAAATTATAAATTATTAAAAAATAAGTATGTGTGTGGAGGGGTTCATTGAGCTSGCTGAGCCAGTGGGAAGATGAAAATCAGTCGAACACCAACCAAGACAAACCAGATTTGGGTTTTCTCACCAAGAAAGGCCAGCTCCCAGAATAAGGATGCAGATGAACATCAACAATTTGTTAGATTGAAAGAGGAATTTGTTAATTTGGAGGATCCAATTCCCATAGTTCCAAGTGGAGAATTTCTGAGTTCACTCATGCTGGAAATAAACCTGATTTGGGGGAATGATAGCAAGGCTTTAAATTTTTTATTATTAGAAATCTGTGGGCAGCAAAATCAATAGTTTTTAGGCAGCTCTGTTAAAAAGGGAATAATACATTTCAGTGCTCATTAAATGCTATTCTTCTCTCAACAATCTCATTGTTTTTCTCACCACTACCTGTCACCCAGGTATTGAATTAGCCTTAAAATCATCCAGGTGTTGGACTCCACAGTCCCTGAGGGTCTCAACTCAGGATATTCTCTGATTCTGTGATTCTAAAACTCTGCAAAGCTCTTTAGAAAAATATCATGAAAAACCCATTTGATCTCTAAGGTGCCTCCCAGCCCTAACCAGGTGGTGATTCCATGATTCCATGAAAACCTCTTGCTGCAGACCCATGAAAGAGTGATGGATGAGCCAGCACTGCCTGAGCACGGATGGAGAAAGAGGGGATTGTTCAAATGAGAATAATATTGAATGAGGAAAAGAATTTGGGGAGAGCAGCACCAGCTGCCAGCTGGGGCAGAACCACTTTGGTGGCACCGATAGTACTCTGAGTTCCAGGAGCAGAGCCATTCCTTGGGCAGCTCCTGTGCCTGCTCCCARCCCTGAACAGAGAACACTCCTGGATGAGAAATTGTCCAAAATGTGGTTTGGGAGGACCCCCAAATTCCAGGGGGTCATCAGTGTCCCCTCCACTCATCACCAACCTGGAGCAGAGTCTCCTCTGAAGGACAGGCTCCCGGTATCCCATAATTGCAGATTCCATTTAAAAATAGCAAATGATAGTCAGAGGAATAATAAAAACTAGAAAATCATCCAAAAGCCCAGCAATACATCAAAGGCAGTTTAATAGCCCCTAATACTGTCACTGACACAGCTCCTGTTCTTGCAGGGCAGGATGATGGAACAGGCAGAGGTTCCCAGGTTTGGAGACATTTCACCCTAAAACTTTGTTTTTTCCTGCATGTAAATTATAGATAATGGTCCTGCTGACAAGGGGCTGCACTTAGCTGACTCTGCTGCAAGGAAAAATCAGAAGAAAATACCTGGTTGAAGAACTTGTCTCATTTTTTCCCCTCAGAAAAAAAAAAAAAAAAGGAGAAAAAAGAAAAAAGACAAGATGCAAAGAGTTAATTGCACAGGGCTTCTTCTATCTCCTGGCTGGCTACGAGGCAGAGCCATAACTCAGGGCTTCAGGATACTCAGAGAGGAAACGTRGTTTGATGTAGTAGGGGCAATCCCATGCTTATCAAATCATCTTGCCTGCCTGTAAAGCTGAGCTCCAATTTATGATGTTTTATGAAGCCCCAGATCGAGCGAAGGCTATAAAAATTGGGACTTAATATTCAGGAATAAAAATGCACAGAGTATTACTGAAGTGACTTCTTTTTTTTTTTTTTTTTTTTATTATTATTTTTTAAAAAAAGACTTGTATCTTCCTCACATTAAATACAGCCAGAGAGTGTGACAATTATGGGATGCTGTCCACCAGAGAGAACAAGACAAACAGCCCAGGTTTGTCATTCCTAAGGCACAGGAATTGCTGTGCATGGATTAAGGCAGAATGTGGGCTCAAACATCAGAACAATGGCTAATAAACCACCATGAATCTATGTCCTTTGGCAAGTTTATCCTTATTTTTAAACTTTTTCCCTCTGAGAATGCTGGAAAAGTCTCTCAAACATCTGCCCACCAGATAAGTTTTTTCTTCAAGTGACCAAATGCCCATAAGGAAGCTGAACATTTATGCRCAGCTGTTTGGAGAGCAGCCCTTTCATTTATTCACCTGAGGAAAAGAATGAGATTCTCTTTTTATRTGCTTGAAAAAGAAAGTAAGARARATGGGAATTTTCTAATTCTRATTTCTAATTTCCATCCCTGCACTCTCCAGAGCCACCCCTGCATCTGACACACTTCCCCAACACCTTCTCTCCCTGATTTTATCACAGTCATTAGGGGGAACATCCATCTACTTAAATTTCATTTTAAGGTTTATGATACCAGTTTAATGTTAGATCTCTATTGAGCAAACCTTTAAGCACTCACCTCACTTCCAAAGGTGTTCCTATGACTTAACAGCTGCCTAAATTATTGCTGTGCAGAGCTGAGGTTATTTACACATTTATATTAAGTGCCCAACTGATGTAATCTCCTAAATCCAGGTTGAAAATTCTCCAGAAAAAAAAAATATAAAATTAACCAAGACAGCAATTATCCGAGAACTGGTTAAAGCATCACTTGATTTTTACTTGGAGATTTCGGGATCTAATTAAGCAGCAGGGCTGATGTGTTCAGCTCTGTCCTGCTGGTTTCCCAAAGGGATCCAAACGCTCCCTTTTTGGAAGGACCAGCCTTGATCCTTAAAGGATGCACTGAAAGAACCCAGTGAATTCGGGCACTGCAGCACCTGAAGTCACTTTTCCCGTGATTCAAAGACAGAAAAATGCACATTCTCCTCAAATGTCTTAAGGATATGCATGGATAGGCTCTTCAGGAGCAGCCTGTGCCAGGAAGAAGTCGCTCCCCCAGCTGCTCATTAAAAACCTCTTGCTGCAGGTTTTGAACAGATCTGTTGGCAAAGCAGTTCAAATSAACGCTTTAATTCTCTCCAGGCAGGAAAATATAATAATAATAATAATAAAAAAAAATCAGCTGGGGTAGCTGGGACCAGCAATTCAAACAGTTTAAACTAACCTGGCTGAGAGGAATGAGGAGGGTGAGCACACACAGCCCTGGATCAGCAGAGAGGGGATGCCATCAGCTCATCCCACTGGATTTTCCCTCAGCTGGCACAAAAGCTGTGTTCCCATTCCTGCCTCACATAAATCAATTGTTTGCGTACTTAAATAAAAATATTTGCTACAACTGAGGTCCAGAAACACTCATTTCATTAAGTATTTTTCCCTCTCTAATTTATATGGATTTTTAAATTTTTTTCCTGATTTTTTTTCCTGAATTTTTTTCCTGAACTAAGGATTTCTGCAATTTCTGAATTTCCCCTCAGAGGATACGGCACAGGGCTCAGGAGACAGGATCCTTCAGATCCAGCATCTCTCTCTGTGACTCCTGATGTGATCCCAGCAAAACTAAACAGATTCCTTGAAGCATCACTGTGAATTTGCAGCCAAATTCCCAGCTGACACTCCAGGGTACAAAACCTGCCTGGCATTGCCACAAATCCCTGGCTCTGCCCATGAGTTCCTGTGCACCAGGTTGGAATTCCACCTGTGGGTGCAGGATCTGGRCATGGCAAGAGGTTTTTGTGGCCCAAGGTTGTTTTTGACCACAGAYAGAGGGTATTAAGCAGAAAATAAAAGTGCATTTTAGGCAATATTTCTGTTTCCTACACTTAAAATTCACAATACAGCTGCGTAGTCAGCATTTACAATCCGGGATTTTCTCCACACTCTCTCCATGTGCTGGGGCCGGGGAGGGGAAGAAAAAAATTCTAATCCATGCTGAGGCAGAAAAACAACTCACTAAAACACCATCTAAAACAGGAGGTTTGAACTCATTGAAACTCTATTATATGCTTGAGTAACTCCTGGAACAATAGAAAGCTGTGCATGATTATGCAGGCAGGCAGAAATACTCCAGGCAGATGTTGTCCTTACTGCCACTCGTGGAGTCTCATYCCTGCCCTGGACATCATCGTCCCTACAATTGTCCCTTTGGGGTGGTCACACCAGGAGAAGATAGTCATTATGATGCATCTCTAAGCCAGGTACTGCTGCTGCTTTATGTTATCTATAAAATCTCCAATAATCTCAGCTCCCTTTTAAAAAACAATAAATATGTGGCTGTCAGGTTTTCAGGGAAAAGGCTTAAAATTAAGATTTTTAAGGWTGCATCTTAGAAGACAAGGAATAGGCTTTTTGTTTTGATCAGGGGACATTTGACTAATCATTTCTGAGCACTTGGTGATGGGGAATTCTTACAAGTGTAGCATTGGAAATGCACATGGACAGAAGGAAAACCATGAGTAATRATGTCCCGGAATTCCCAAACAGATTTACATGGGTGTTGTAGGAGAGGCCACAATTCTGTCATAATKCAGTTTATATTTAGTTCACACATTTGCACCTGTGAGTCACATGGGAGTGACAATGGAACAAACACACAAACTCTGTCAGGAATCAGCCTCTCCAACTCTCTCTGCTCTGCTGTCACCCATRGAGAGGGTGATGATGGTCACACCAGCAGTGTCACCCCTGCAGTGATGGTTGTGGRTGYATTGCTCTSCCTGGGTGCTTCCATCCTATGGAAAAGGCCACATGGAAACCCTGGGCATGGCAGAGGGTGCCTGGGACACCWGGCTGTGGTTGCACCTTCCAAGAGAAAAAGCAGAACCTGTCAAGAGCAAGGCTGAGCTCAGATCATGCCCAGGCTCTTCCCTCGCCTCGCTCAAACATAGCTCAGGTTGTTCTTCCCTCAGGTAAAAACCTCTGAGCAGGGAGGAGATCCTGGTGTGGTTTTGGCTTTATTCTCATGTTTTATTTCAACAAAAGGTCCAAGTGCAAGGGCTCAGCAGCAGGAGGTTCATAACCACAAACACCCACCCGCAGCCGCTCGCTAAACCAGCAAAGCACCACCTCCATTCAGGTAGTCCATCACGTGAGAAACCCAAAGAGTTTATAGAAATGATTGTCAAAGACCCCATCATTTTGCAGTTAGGATAATTAATAAGGTGTGCACAAAATCCAGGAGTGTTTTACCACACGTTTGCAGCTGAATTGCATTATTGTTATGTTATAATAAAAGAGAGCCACATGGTAACGGAGCACCAGGGACCCAGCCTGCTGCAACTGTTACACATCAATAGGAAAATCAGAGGGGAAACATCAAGTTTTCCTTTAAAATCAGTTTGGTTTTCAAGAGCTGTGACTTTTATTTAGTAGATTTTGTGAAAGAGCTTCTGTTTATAAAAATTATTGGGTAGTGCTGGCTGTCAGAAAACATAAACAGGCAATTAGTGCAGTAAGTAGAATGATGGAATGAACTCCTCTGGCAGCCTCCTATCTGGAGCCAAGCAAGGCCCCAATTCCATGGAAAATGAGCCATGTGTTCACATCCTCTGGATCATCCCAGGAGCCTACAGGGACTATTCACACATTAAATGTGTGAGGGGCTTGTAAAAGTTCAGAGATGCCTTGGGGGAAATGGATCCAGGGAGGGGCAGTGATCCTGTTGGGATCATGGCACGACCTAAAAGTCATTTCAAAACTTCTTCTGCAAGTGTTAAACGTCCTGCACACAGTTTGGGTTACCCTCAATGAATAAAACCTGTTTGGTGGCCATGAAAGGACTGTTTAATTCTTTGTCTCTCTATTCCACATCCACATTCTGCACTGTGTTTTCAAACTGGGTCTCAGTGGTGGAAACAGCTGGGTCTGCCATGAAGTGACAGGGAGTTTTGGCCTTTGTGGTCACTATGAGCTTGTGGAGTGTGGAATGAAGGACAGAACAGTCCTCACAAGAGAAATGTGATTAACTGCACAATGCCACCCAATTACCCCCCTTTCTTCCACTCTACAAAATTCCATGGAACAAATTTTCAGCATGAAAACCTGACCATTGATGTGCCTGAAACTGCTCTCAGCAGCTTTGCTCCAGACCTTCACATCATCTCCTGCAYGTGTTCAATCCTTAAAGTGACTCTGATTGGCCCAAAGGAAGGAAAAAACCTGAAAAGTGAAGCTCTGTGATGCTTTAACATGTTCTTGGAATAATTTTAGGTATGACTAGACAAGACCAATACGTGTGGCACTCTGGATAATTTCTTCAAGGTTGCTTCCAAGAAATGCTTTTCCTGAGCTTGTTCTCAGACACAGGAGTTTTTGYAGGGATGCTGAACAGGGGAGCTGAGCCAGATTTCTGGATGGATTATTCTGAAACAGCTGCTCCTGAGGAGTTCTCACCATGGGGAAATGTTCTGGAGGAAACTTCTCAGCAATTGCGGAAAAAGTGGGCAAAAGTGAACAAGAGAGGAACTGCAGCTGTCAAGAAGGATGTCCTCTCTTCCTTCCTCTCCAAATAGTGCATAAAGGCAGATCAGATCTCCTCCTAACACAATCCCACCAGAGATAGGGAAATTATCCCTACAAGCACCTGGTGCCGTGGGTTTGGTCAGAATGAGGGGCAGCGCTGACACCAAGATTTGACAGCAGCCACTCTCCTTCAGTGATTTCCTCCTAACTTGACCCACTGGAGAACCACCTTCTCCTGGGACAGCTGAACCTCCTAGGGATGGAAATCCATGGGGAAGAACTCTGCATGATCTTTGCCAGCCAGGAGAYAGAATTGGGCTGAACTCCTGGCACCCTGCTCCTTCCCATCCTTCTGCGGTTTGCACGCACCCAAAGCCGACCTGAACTGCTTCACCCCAATTCACTTTGGAGCCTTCATGTCAAACCCAGCAGTTCCACTCAGGCACAACCCTTCAGCTCTGCTGATCCCTCAGCCCTCTCCCCGAGCACAGAAAGCACGGACAGTGTCAGCTGAAACACGCAATTAGTCCCCCTCGAGCACGAGCAGCTCAAACTGTAACATCATGCCAGCCGTGATTAAGAGTGATACAGCACATCATCATTGTCAACACTATTCAACCAATGTAAACCTTAGTTAGAAATGTACTTGTCAGAGAAAAATGCGCCTTTGATTTCTATTACACTTTCCCCAGTAATTGCTGTCATCAGTGGCAGGTTATTATTACAGTTGAATAGAGTTTCAGTAATTACTTTTGCACAGATTCTAACAGCTTTTAGATTGAATGATATTCTGACAGTTTGAATACTCTTGACAACAATTACCTTTTTCCTGGTTAACACTGATTCAGGAAAATTAAAAATTAAATCTGTTCAGAGGAAACACTTATGTATGGCACTAGTAAGTGGGCTGATACAAAAATGTGTAAATTACAGAATGACTTAGAATAAAAAGTTCTTTTGCTCTTCCTCTTATGCTTTTTAAAAAATCAGCACTTAGGGTACATGCAGTTCATGCTGGTTAGATTACCAGTAAATGATGTGAAATGATTTAAAGCACTTCTAAATCCACTTCCTACTGATCAGCTTGAAATGAAGAAAACACTATTATGGAGGAAGCCTTGTTGCTCTCACCCTAATTTTTGTCTTTGGTAACAGCCAGATAATGGCTTTTGGTTTTCAGACCATTATTGTTAATCTCACATCACCAGATTATTTTAAAAAACAACAAACAAGCAAACTGCCTTATGGTGGTAGCCTAGGAAAAAAAAAGAAAACCAAACCTCCAGCCTGTTTGTTATTCCTGAAAAATTTATCTAATATTCCAGGGGTCATAACTCAAATGGCTTGATTAAAAAAAAAAAAAATCTCCTGCACAGAGCTCTCCAATTTAATTTTGACAGGATAACTGGCCTTGTGGATAAGAGAGACAGAGTTGATGTGATACATCTTCTTATTAGTAAGCTTTCTGATACTGTTCCACATGACATTCTTATAATAAAGCTAAGAAAATATGGTCCAGAATTTGATAAAATTACCATGAGGTGGAGAGAACAATTGGCTGAAAAACTGCTTTCAAGGAGTAGCTCTCAATGGTTCACTGTCAAAGCAGGAGGAAGTTTCAGGTGAGATTCCTCAGGGATCTGTCCTTGCTCCAGCTCTGTTCAATATTTTCATAATGACTCAGTTAAAGGGAAAAGAGATTACATTTATAAAATTTGCAATGTTGAGGAGCTGGGATGGTGGGAACCCTTGGGAGGTCTGGATCAAAATCTGAAAAGATATTAACAGTTTGGAGTGATGGCCTGAAATTAAGATGAAATTCAATAAAGCCAAGTGTAAAATGTTACACTTAGAGAGGAGAAATCAGATGCAAATGGGAAATTGCCARTAAGGGAACTCCATTACACATTCAAATTTATAGTGGCCTACGAACTCTTTATCAAACAAAGGAGGAAAACTGCTCCAGAAGAGGTAATTTTGGGGATTTTTTTAAAGAGCATCCTACATGAGACCACTCCACTGTGGTGGAAATTATGGCACCCTCACTGAGCTGAGATTTTGTGTCCTGTCCTGAGCTCATGGTTTCARAAAAGGTGCAAAGAGACTGGAAAGAATTTAACAAAACCCAGCTGAGAGCAGCAAAAATGGTCAAGGAAATAAGAACATGGAATGGTTTTGGTTGGAAGGAATGACAAAGCCCATCCAGTGCCACCCACTGTCATGGGCAGGGACACCTTCCCCTATCCCAGGGTGATCCAAACCCCATCCAACCTGGCCTTGAACACTTCCAGGGATCCAGGGGCAGCCACAGCTTCTCTGGGCACCCTGTGCCAGTGCCTCCCACTCCACAGGGAGGAATTTCTTCCCAATATCCCACCCAAATCTCCCCTCCTTCCCTACTTTACGCTGCCCAGCCTACGGCATCTGTTGCAAAGCTGTGATTGAGCCTTTAGTTTCTGACACCACTTYCCACCTCTGATCCACTTGTGTATTAAAATATCATCGTCTTTTTKTTCCCTCCTGCACATTAGAATTATAGATATAGTTTATTGTTATACTTTCCATAGAGCCTTCTCTTTTTATTAGCATTGTACAATCTGTACAAAAGCAAAATTTAGTCCTTTCAGGGAGCTGAAAGGAAGCAATCGTTTACATGACAAATCCAACATTATCATATGTAAACCTCATTTACTATGTAATGTCTTCCTGTTTCCAGTTCATTAATTGAATGAAACCTATTTTCACATTCTGGTAGGCAGCAGAATTCTCCAACTAACAGAAATCATGCTTTTAAGGAAAAAAAAAAAAAGGCAATGTTAGAAAATATTTCAATTACTGCCTGGTCCAGAGCTATATGGATTCTTGCAAAATAAAATTATTTTCYATATATTTATCAAAACTAAAAATAATGGGGTTTACCCAAGCGAGGTACCAGCAGCAAATTTGGATGGAAACCTGCCTGGTTTCTCTTTAACCTTCATTATATATTAAAGTAACACTTGYGACACCCAACCATGCTCCTATAAATACAACCAGATAAACCCAACCAAATCACAGCCTAATTTATGATCCAAAACACTGTGGAGATTCAAGACTGATGGTTTTAATGGAAAGGTGCTGACAAGTATTTTGTTGCATTTCCTCCCAAGAAAATCTGTAGCCCTGAAAGAGCAATGGCAATAAAGCTCCTCACAGGTTCCAGMCATGGTCCTTTAAAAAAAGAACTATTTTTGGAGTCCCACCTAGCTCCAAGGGGGAGAAAAACCCCTTAAAAATGACCCAGCTGGAAGAGGACTTGCTAAAACCAAGTCTTGCTCAGTATTTGCATTAATGTGACTTGAAAAATAAGAAAACATTTATGAAATTTTCTAAGGCACAAATAAAACAACGCCACCATCACATCAGCTCGAGCAAACCAGAGAAASAGAAATGGAATGAAATTGTGAAGAACAAACTCCCAGGTCTTTCCTTCAGCCCACAAGAGAAAGGCCTGGGCTGGATCCTGGGATTTTGGCCACCCCCAGGATTTTGGGCTCTGGTGCCACAGCTTCATCTGCATAACGTGAACAAGCCAAACAAATCTGATATCAAAATGAGAAAAATTGGCAATTTAAAATTGCCTATTCCATTCCTTTTCTTTTTGACCTCAATCCAAAGCCTTTCTAAGCCAAAGAAAAGACAAGCTCACAATTAGTGACTATGACCAGTTAATGGGTCTGTTCTGAACAAGCTTTTAAATAAAACAATARGCAAGCCTGGGAAAAAGCAACTTACTGGGCTATCTGAGGCCAATTTCTTTTAAACACAGGTCACATTATTTTAAAATAAATTCCTTTTAACAATTGTTCCATCAGAATTATGTCAGCCCAAAGGGAATGGACCCAAAACCTTTTGTTGCCAAATAACTTCATCTTGGTGCATCTGTAACTCTATTTTCTCCAAATAAAACTAGCTCATAATATGGGTGGGTTTGCTGGTTTTTTTTCTGAACAAAATTGTTCCCTGGCAACTTCAAAAGCAAATTACATATAGGAAAAAAAACCAAAACAAAAGAACTCCCAATGTTCAGTCACAAAGCTTGGTGAAAAATCCACAGAGCCATAACAGAACCAAATGACTTGGTAAGAAAATCAAAGTGCAGCTGACTGGAAGGAAAAGAAAAGAGAAACAGACAACTCCAAAATGTTTCTGAATAGCCAGGCTGGCAAACGCTGGAAACTGGCAGAGATGGCAACAAAACAAAGAAAAATATTCCCAAAAAAAGTAGCTCCTGATGCATCTCTCTCCACCTCCTTGCCTCAGCTGAATTCAAACCCCATCTGTAATCCAACACCAGAAGGATTTTCAGTTTCATGTCTACCAAAAAAATTCCAAGCTGAGGAACAGGGATGATGGCAGCATCCTTAGT
>NW_026623504.1:69402-89349 GCF_030028575.1 Malurus melanocephalus
AGCTCCTCCATCCCCGTCCTCCTGCTCCCACCAGCAGCCCCTCCTCTCTGCCCCTTCCCACAGCAAAGCAGGGACTGTCCCAGGTGTTTGTTTGCCATGAACAGAATTCACTGGAAGGGAGCAGWGGGAATCCCAACAAGCCCCAGTTATCCTCCAGCATTCCCAAGTGGTAAAATCATCCCAGTGCCCATGGCATGGTCGAAAGGAAGGCAGGACGTGTGCTGATGGTTTTGTTTTACCATCCAGTGTGCCAGGAGTGTCTGATTAACAGATTTCCATCCCCATTCAGGCATCTTTGTTAGGAGTGAGTCTTTGCTCTTTTAGATCCTGGTCCAAAGCTTTTCAAGGCAATTGAAAAGTCTCCCATTGATGAGGAGGGGCTGTGCCCTTGCTAATTGTTCCTTTCACATCAGAGTGAAAACAAATTCATCAGCTTCCATTTGAAACCCATGAAGTTCAATCCCCTGATATATTGGACACTTATTTTGAGGAGGCTGGTGAGGAGAGGAGGGGAAGGGAAGGGAGGACAAAGCCCAGGACTGAGGGCTCTCTGTCRGCTCTGAGTTACAGAGCCCACTGGTCACACACCACAGCCCTTGGATTCTGCTTTCCAGAAAGGCTCCAAATCTTTTTGAGCTCACAAGTTCATAAAATGCTGAATTTATTTATTACTCCAAGTTTAGCACAAAACTTGAGACCACAAAGCCACTCTGATGATCCCCAGCTGCTGCTCACTGGGAATAATTTCTCCTCAGGAAGAAGTTTTTGGTTTGCTGTTCTCCCAGAGTGAGGTGWCATCTCTATTTAAGGTAAAGGTGTRGATGGAGAAAAGCTGGAGGCCTACAGAGCATCTGAGCCATCTCAGTGCCAAAAATATATTGAGAAATCCTAAGATGCTTATTCTAGACTGAGAAATGTGGCTGGTGAACRGAAATGAAAATTCTGAGGGAAATTAAAAATTAAGCACGCACGTGTTAGCAATAATGGAATTTTACAAACTCCTTAAACACAAATCAACAAACCATAATTAATGTAATTAGTTAGAAAGCTAAGTTTAACCAGGTATATGGGTGATATCATCTCCCAAGGTGGGAAAACTAGAAGAGCTCCGTGATGGGATAACTGAAGGTTGGTTTTAAAACAACCCTTTGCTTCATGAAGGAGATGAACTGGAATGGAATTTTCTATCTATAAGTTAATGAAAGCCCCTGTAAATATGATGATACAAATAAATACAGAAGGGGAAGCAGCAGTAGCACATGGATGATGGTTTGGGAAGCATGGTCAGCCAAAGGAGTCTCCAGTCTGTGTGCTGGAAGACAACAGACTGATCTGGACAAACCATCCATCCCATCAATGCTGCTGTTTTRGCACAAGAAAGAGAATTTTTAAAGAGAGAAATATATAACGTGCAATATAACCTGGAAAAACACCTTTCAAAAACTGTCTTCTTACAATGAAATAATTTTTCTTCCCTTCACAAAGAGGGATTTCACCCTGGAGTTGTTTCTAAAAGACAGTAAAACATAACAGATGAATGTTGTCTTGCATAAGGAACACACACATGCATTTAAATCACTTATATTTTACTTTTTTATGATGCAATTGCGAATTGTGTTATTTTGCATTTGTAATTAGAGGTTGGAGCAGATGGCAGGGGTTTGGTTTAAAGGGATGTGCTGGATGGATCAGGTCTCCTGCTCCACCGAGGGCTGAGCATGGAAACTCTTCCATGAGCTGCTCAAACAGCCAAGTGCTTTCTGCACAGCAGAGAACTTTGGAAAGGACCAAATGGGAGTTTCTAGAAGGTAAATTAGCATTGGGGATTTTTTTTTTTCCGATTTCCCCCCATAAAAGCACTCTTAGGGCACTCTCGGTCCCGCGCTCTGGTTGTGCCTGTTGGGGTAGGTGACATTTGACCTCTCAACCAAAGCAGCAGGATTTGGTGTGGCCTCCAAAGGAGAAAAATCATCTAAAGATCTTTTCCAAAGACTCTTCCTCTAAAGGGAAAAGCTGGGCCAAGAACTCTTCAAGAAAACCCACAGAGGAGCAGTGACCTCGGGAACACCAGAACATGTGAGTGTGGAGCACCAGCCCAGAATGGCAGGTGGCTTTTCCAGCTCTCCTTCCTCAAGGAGCAGAGCTGTGGGCACAAGGAGGTTCATCATTCCTTTCCCATCACCTGCAATTTGAGGGACAACCATTTTATCCCATAAATATTCCAGCCTGAGTGAGTTCTGGAGCTGCTTCTCTAAGCAGAGAAATCTTTTACCACTTTTGGATGAGTCCAATTTGAATTTAAATTACAGCTGACCTGCTCATCACTGACTGTCCCCTTGAGCTGGGCTTCCCAAGGTTTTAAATTCTTTACTTGAGATTAAGACAATCATCCCTGCCCGAGGAAGAGAGACCCTTTCCCCACAGCCCACCCTTGGGAAGTGACTGAGATTGGCTGAATTAACACCAATAAAATCAATATTCAATACTCATTTATGAATTTGTGCAGGTGCTTCCATTAGACATAAACCATTGCCCAAGTCTGAGACTAAAGCTAGGCCTAGCTRCGCCTAAGCTCCACCAATTTACTGATTGCTCATTTTCTATCAAAAATGGAGCAAACCCTTTGATTCTACAAATAACCTACTAAAAGTATATATCACAGACTTTTTAAACATCAGGGTATTGATAAAGCAGTCCCAAAGTGTATCTGGAGATGTGACTTTCAGGAATCCAATCAAAGGTTCATTTACCCACAAAAATCCAAACTCAGAAACTCCAAAGAAGAGTTTTGTATCACTGCAGAGCCTGGAACATGGAAAAGAGTCATGYTGATACTATATGGTTTCTATTTGTTATTCAAAGTATTCATTGAAACAGCTTTTACAGTAAGTACCAATATTACCTACCCTACTAGGCTGTTACCAGAATAATTTGTGGCATTTTAATGATTTTTAAAATATTTTGATGATTTAAAAATATTTTTCAGTTTGACTTTTATTTTTCTTACTAGCAGAGTAATATTTACCAAACATCCAGAATGGAAAAGGGACCTCTAGCTTGCTGCTTTGTCACTTAGTTTGGTTTTCTTTACAATTTTTATAAATACAAAAAGGATCTGAAGTAAACAGATCGTAAAATCCCCCTATAAATATTATCTGTTTACTATCTTTGGGGATGGGCATGGACAAAGAAATTGAACCAGAATGCCATAAGAACAAATTTTCTTTGGGGAATTCATTCACATCTGTTCCTGCGTGACAACAGGAGGAACAGAAATTATTAAGTAAAAAAAAAAAAAAACTGAGAGAAAAGAAAGGAAATGTAACTTTCAAAAAGAAAAATGGGTCCCTCTGATCTTTAACTGATGGTTTTGATGAGTTTTTATTCTGTCTGACCTGATTAGACCAATGTTAATAAAGAGCTAATGAAGAAGAAAAGACTCATCCTGAGAGTTAACTCCTTTCTGGAAAGGAGATGGATGGGTATCTGAAAACAGGCATAGCTGGAAAAAACACCTGTCTGATCCTTTGTTTCCAAATTTTAATGCAACCCCTTTTCAAAAAGGCTTCTAGTCCGGAAATTTAGTACACCTTTCATTTAATTTATTTAAATTTTAACGAATTACCTTCTGTTGGTGTGCTATCATCATTAATCAGCAAATTATGAATAAAAAGAAAAACCCTTTTCCTTTATCTCAGTGAAGATGTGGCACTGACCTTGGGGTAAAGGGGCACTGGAGCTCTGCAGGGTCCCATCCCAGCTCTTCCTCCCCATTCTTTGTGGGATCTGGGCCTGGAGAAGAACGAAATGRGCTGGATTATTCTGTTTGCAGACCCTCCTTGCACTCCAGCTCTCCATTTGGAATTCCCATCCAAMAATGTCACCAACATCGGATCCATCCTCCAAACCATGGACAAAGATTGGACTCTGCAGCAMAATCCACTGTAAATACAATATAAATACTGTAAATAYAGTAGAAATACAGTGTACTAGTAAMAGAATATCAAGGAGGCTCCTTGGATTGATGAGCAAATGCACCAAGCTATGAAATGCAAATTAATATTATCATGCCTTTTATAATTTATAATTAATCTATCCTGAATCGACCTAAATATTTTTCCTGTTTGTGCAAGAACAGGCCTGACTCAGAACTAAAGGAAATGACTTGGGGCTGGTTTAGRCCAATATTTAACTCCAATTATAATATTTAGTAAACAGATATATGTGCAAATGGATAAAGGCACCCAGAAATTATATAAGGATTTTTATTAAAAAATGGTTTTATTAATTTATCTGATTTTTTTTTTTTATTTCTGGTCTTTCCACAGTGGAAAATTGAAATGTAATTCAGTGATGAAGGGAAAACACCTCTATTAAATAGACAAAGTGCATAAAGTCTATTTTGCTCGAATTTCAGTGCACACAACTGAGGGCCTGGCAAGTACTTGAATTCTTTCAAGAACTATTTATTTCAAAGTTACAAGACTGATGAAGGTTTTAGAGTTACAAATTCCTGTTTTTCTTGGAGCAACATCTTTAAAGATATGCAAAGAGGGATTTCTCAGCACTATTCAGAAACGAGTCTCAAGTGATTTGCCACTTTTGAGTACAGAGATTGTTTTCTAATTCAAGCAAACATTTCGAAAAAAAAAGAGAAAAACAGAAAAGAATGTGAGAAAATGCTCGTTAGGAAMACAACACCGAGAATCTCAGTAGAAATATTCAACCAACTTACCTGACTTCACAGTTGTGCTTTTAGGTCCTGGAGCAGGAGCAACGCACAGCTTTTTATATAAGGGTAAATGCAAAAGTAACCAATAAAAAAATGACATTTTGAAGGGTTTGGAACAGGTTTGGAAGAAAATCCCAACCAAGGGTCCACGAAGACCGTATTCCCAAGCTGAACTTAATGTTGGTTCTTAAATTGCTCTACGGTTTGTTGTTGTTGTTGTTGTTGTTGTTTTGGTATCTTGGTTGGGGGTTTTTTTTGGTTTTTTTTTTCTTTTTTTGAGGTGCTATTTTGGGTATGAAAATGTGTAGGTTATCCTCACACAAACAGATATTTAGAACAGAACTATTTACATAATAGATGGACATTTTAATGGGAAATATTTGATGGATGGATGCAGAGATCAGATTCCCTGGTTTGCTGATGGAAGAGCTCTGTGSTATGCATAGAAAATTCCCTCTGTGTGGATAATGTATATTTGACTCCACCTTTTGCATATTGATCACTCTCTGACTTTCAAATCCTGAACCATGTGCAAGTGTTCATAATATGAATAACTTCATCCCAAACTTGCATGTCTTAAGCCATATGTTCACTGAAATCTGAGCATAAATCTACTAAAATTTACTGTCCTGTACTGCAGATCAATAAACCYTACAGTATTTCAGGAATGCTGGATGTATATTCTGCTTGATGGCTTTGAAGATGCATTTTTCCAGCTATAATTATTTACATATAGGGTCCAGGACCAGGAGATAACCTTCAGCTTTGGTAACATTAACACTTGCAAATAATCATCACTCCTCTATCGCTCTCACACCCCATAATCTGCTAACATATGTCTACATTTTCTATGTGTTTATGTAGTACTTTATATGGAAATGTTTCATTACTGCCCGCAGCAACATGTGGCATTTCTTCAAGAACATTTCAGCACCTTTTAACATGGTTTCTTCAAACGTCTTTCTAATTGTGAGGATTTCATTCTGCAAATGTTATCACTGCTCAAGCAGATCAATTTTCTTAACTGCTTAATATGCATGCTCCAGGCATTTCTACAAAAATGCAAAATATACAGTACAGAATTAATATAAATAAACTACTACCAGGCTATTATGGAGCAGATTTAAGGCAGCAAGGTTGGAGATAACTCCATTTCCAAGCTTGTGAGTCTTCTTATTGTGGCAACATGTCATCTAAAATTTTTGTTTGAGATATAAAACAATTTTTTCCCAATKAATTATTATAATACAATTTTCTCTAAACCAAATTATGATGTTCTTACTTACCAACGTGGAAACTGTTGGTGCAGAGAGGTCTTACGGTGGAAATTTCTGTCACAATTCCAGATTTTCTGAACTTTGGTTGATTGTGCTCTGATTTCTGCCTGAGCAAACACCTTCTAAATCTGCACAAACTCCAGCTGGGTGGAGAGACCTGCAGGCAGGTGCAGATGTGGAGGAGAATGCAGTAYCTCTCTAATGCAAAGGCTGGTGACTGCCACTGATGCTTTTATGTTACATTCAGACAACACTTCAGCCTTCCAAAAATAAGGAATTTGAACTGCCCAGGATGACAGGATGAAGGGCTCCCTGACCAAGATTCTCTCTGTCAAGGGCAGGCCTAGACTAAATTTGAAAGAACTAAAAGCAGGTGAGACCAATCCAAACTCCATTATTTGATTGGAGACACCATGAATCTCAGGAAATAATCACTGGAATGTGTCTGCCCTGCATTCTGTTCACCATCCATCCAGGTCTGAACAGTYTGGTTTGGTACTGGGGAGACACAGGGATGGTGAGAGAGGATTTATACTTCACTCTTGGATTTTGCTCTCATTTGCTGATGTTCCTTTGGGGAGGTAACAATTTAATTACACCTTAAAGAAGAAAAGCCTGGCAGAAGAGCACAGAATCCTCCAGACCCCAGAGCCGCGCTGTCCATCCCAGCCCTTTCCCCTGCACCACCTCCTCTTGCCCCGGGTCCACTCATCCCAACCCTTGGCAAACTCCACTGAAATTTCCTCTTCCCATAAGGAAACAGGGCACAGCAATCCTTCTGAGAGGAACAAGCTGATTTCTCCTGGAAGGTCCAAGGATTTTCTTTTCCAAAGAGGGAAAAMCGCGATTTCCCCGCTGCGAGTTTGGTGCCGATGCTGCTGGAGGGATGAGTCATTGTTTCTTTCATATAGATCATCCGAGTACCTATAACTGTCTCTCATCTAAATGTTAATTGTATCCAACAGAATGACTTTAAATGAATACTCTGTCAATAACACTGTTATTAATGTGCCTTGATAGGCACGGTTGGAATATTTTGTAAGATTAGTCTAATATTTCCTACAGAATCTGCTTCGTGTGTTGTGTTATTGCGTCTACTTTTGATCAAAACCTGCTTGTAACGCCTTGGGTGGCTTTTTTTACTCTCCTCTCAAGAATTCCCATATCACCAAGTTTTATTTTACTCCAGGCATAGCAGTGATCCTCATTTCTTTGGACCACAAGCATAAGTTGAGCTGTTGAATTGATATTTTCTGATGGCTCAGCAGGGCGTTTTATTGCCTTCCCCTGGTGCAGCTGGCACTGCAGGAGCTGATGGCTTTAGGGGGGACAGAATTAAGCTTGGTTTAGCCACGTGAATATTTTGATTTATGCCAACTCTACCTCAGCCTCTCCAAACCACCATGGCATGAATCATTTGGCAGCAAATCCTCGCTGCTGTCCGCTCACCTGCCCGAGACAAAGCGAGGCAGGGAGGAAAGCCCAGATGTTTGAGTGGAAAAAGAGACAGAACAGCTTTTCCGTGGTGCCCTGGGTGTATCCCTGGCTGATCCAGAGGAGCAGCAGCAGCTCCAGGAACACCTGAGCAACAGGTGGGAGCCTTTGATGGAGCCGCTTTGCCGGCAAACCTCRGCGAGTTTAAAGCACTCCCAGCCCACTTTGTTTGCAAAGAGCAAATAACCCATCCAAAGGCTCAAAGCCTCTGGGTTTTTTTTTTTTTTTCTTCTCTCCCCCCTCTCATCTCCTTTTTCTCTTCTCCTGCTGTTCCTTCAGATTTAGGCCTTTTGTTTCTTCTCCTCCAGACATCTGTCCTCTGCCTGGGCTGCTGTTCCAAGAGCAGATATCCCACCTCAGGTCCAGCCCACTTTGATGGTTCACAATGAGACACCAAAGCTGGAATAAACACATAGCTGGAGGGGGAGGAAAAAAAAAAAGAAAAAGTTAAATCCCTACTTGAAAACCTGTTTTGTGTTTTCTTATTTCTTAAAGTTATTTTTAAGTGTTTAAACCAGACCAATTATAGTCAGAAACTACTTCACTTAATCCATTCCTTTATCTCCTGGGAAAAATCACCAAAGCAATTCTCAAAATGTTTAAATCCCACAGTGTGCATAAAAGCAGCAAGTAAATCTGCTCCTTCCCAGGCAAACCTTAAGGATTTCACTGACATCTTTAATTAAACCAGCAAATAGGTCGGTTTCTCTTGTATTCTGACCAACACACTGTCAACAAGGAGGGGAAAAAACTGAAAAGGAGGATTTGTACTGAAAAATAGCACCAGAAACATTTGTATAATCATGATCATGGACTGGAACAGGAATTTAATCAGGAATTATTAAACATTATCAACTACTTCCTGGCAACGTATTGCTTGGATAACACTCCTGCAACTACAGGAGAGTTAGTTATGAAATAATTAAACTCCAAAATTGGAAATAGAACAAAAAAAAATAAAAAAAGTAAACTCAAAATGCATGAAGCTGTGCAGAAGAAAAGCATGTTTATGTCTGTGAATTTATAAGGATGGATTTAATTCCAAAAGGGAGAATTGTGCAGTTGTTATTAGATCAGTAATAAGCACAGATGGCTGCAAAGGAACCATTCCCCAACCCATCCTACCATCTCTACCCTGCAGCGCTCGTGGAGGAGAAGGAAATACAAGAGTAGGGAGMGGCAGAACTGGGAATTTAATGCTTTTAAATTTCGAAGACTGAGCCTACATCCAAGTGTTTTATTCATTATCAGTAACATTCCTGGCAAATTCACCCAACACAGATTTCAAGGCACGATTGTCTAAGCTCCTTACAGAAGTGAGACCCGATGCCACGGGGCAGCTCGTCACAATCTTCTGTCGATATCAGCCCTTTACAGATTTTTTTTTTCTTTTCCTGCAGGAGGAAACTGATGTTCCCAGGGATGAAAAGGTTGCAYGCAAAAGCAGGATCCAAAAATCCTGCTCTCAGCTCTGTGGAAGAAGGATTTATGATGCTCAACTAGCAAAGATAGCAATTAGCTGGAATACTCAAGAGCAGAGAGCTTGACAATCTGATGAGTTATTCTTTTGAACTGGGGCAGCAACTCATGCATAAATTTCCTTGTAAACAATTATTACAGAAATGCACTGTAAACACAATTAATCATCTCAAGGTGTTATCTCTAGGTATTTTCCCCACAGATTATGTGCCACTTGCTCAATAAATCAAATTTTAACATAAAGACATCAATAGCTGGTATTATTAATATTCCCATTCAGCCAAACATGGTTGGGTAGAAGCTAACAAGCTTTGATTACATTTTGAAAACACAGAAAGTATTACAGAAAATGGGAAAAAGATGTGAATTGTGAAACTTTGAATGGAAATAGGATTAAAGAGGAGACATATGAATCAGAACATTGGCTCAGATAAAATACGAGTACTTTGTAATTTAAAATGCATTTTCACTGATATGATTTGGAAATAGTACAGTACATCTTGTTAATAGGAATATTAAGTTTTACATCATCTTAGATAGGTTCCTCTTACAAAACAGTATTTACAAGAGCCTTACAATAATAGGCTGCCTAATGTTTCCATAAGATTCCTTCCTGTGATATATCCCCAGCACGTTTTCATCCATTGTTCGTAATTATCAGCCGGGGATTGGAGCAAGCGGCAAAGGGAACGAACGCGTCCCACTCTGTTTCATCTCCCACGGCCCTCAGAGCATCAAACAACCTCCACTCCAGAGTTATTTGGGACTTTCAGAAGCCAAGCTCCCTTTGGAGATCCTCCTATGGCCTTTGGCAGGAGTTGAGAGGAAAAAGTGGTTCAGAAGTGTGGGGCAACCAGGGCTGGGGGAGAGTCTGATGGGTGATGGGGAAAGAGGAGTTGTTGGAGTGGGGAAGAGGGAAGGAGGAGCACAGGAGGAGGAGGATGATGGGGAGGGCTAAGGAACATCTCTGCAGCCTGAARTAGTTTGCAACATAGGAAAGACAGAGGAGGCACAGAAAAAAGACACTGGAGGGGCTCACAGAAGTGCCCACAGGGATTTGCCACCAGGAAAGGGGACAGGAGCAGCACAATGGGGCCTGAAAGACAGAGGGAAGAGAAAGCACCAACATCTGCAGCTTCTGCTCAGTTATTCCTCCTTGTCTTCCAGTCAACATAATTATTCCTGTTTACAAAAGGACGACATGTTTGCTTTGGCTGCTGCTGCTCTGCCCCACGGCTCTTGTAGCTGGTGACACAAACACACCAGCCCAGTCAAACAGGTGACACTGGAACAAGGAAACTTGTGCCTCATGGATTCCATGGATGGGAAAGAGTTCTGAGGGATCCCCTGGGGAAGGCCATGGGTGGTACCTAAGGACAGATCCCCTGGAGAGGAGATCAGAGTGCACGGCCTTGACCTTCACATGTGAAACCAACGACACTGTGGGAAGAGGGAAAGAATTTGCATCTCCTCAGGTTCCTCTRCTGATGGTCTTTTGTTGGTCTCCAGTTATCTGTGGCTCTGCAACAATCAGATCCACCAAAAGTGCGGAATCAGGGCATCAGGGTCCTAGGGGTGCATTCTCTTTTTTCACCTCTCCAACTAATCCAATTGAATATTTCCTCAGATCTCCCTGTGTTTGAAATCAAAACCACAGGAGATGGATTCAGATGTTTCAAAGCCTTTTCATACCAGTCTGCTTCATTTCTTTGAGTTCATTCATCTCATTTGGCAGCATCCTGCCCGTCTGGGACAACAATCTTCAAGATTTTAAGAAGTTTGGTCATCTCTCCTCCTCAAGAAGCCGCCTGTTTTATGATCATGATGCAAGGTATTMATTTTCTGTTCACTTCCTGAGCAGGATGATGGAAAGTGGCCAGCAGACAAATCACACTAAAATATTGACCTAATGGTCCCCGAGATTTTTAAACTGACACTATTCAGCGAGGGCAGGAATAATGAATGTATTACATGTAGAGAGATTTATTGATTGATATGGACAGCAAAATAGCACTGCTCGATAATTATTTCAAAGATCAGGAAGTCACCTTGGTATATTATTTCTGGGGTGCTGCCAATTTTTGTTTCTGTCCACTCYTGGTGTCCTGTACAGCCCTGAAGATAATTTGGTGTCTGCAAAGCTCTCACTTGCAAATGCAAGTGAAAATCAATTAAAAGCACGAGCACGTCTGTGCATGTGCAGAAAGAGGACGTGGTTGGAGACTTTTGTCCCTTTATGTCAGGGATAGTCCTTACACAGCAAACTTTATCTCATCCAGCGCYGGAGAGTGGAAGGGAGGCAGCTGAGAGCCCATAAAACACGAACAAAGGGGAGCAAAATCTACTTGATGAGCCACCTCAATTCACCTTAATAAGTTCTCTCGTGGCGCTCTCTGGCATTGCTGATGTGCTGCACACCATCCGCACCAAGTGGCTCAGATGAGTTTTCTGCTTATCAATGGCTTCCTTTTCTTCCCGTGTCTGGCAAATTTCTAATAGTGGCTGATTTCCTGTATGCAGATCCCATTTATGGTTTGTAGCACTGTATTATGATGAATTTACACTATCAATGAACATTGCTGAAGGGCCTCATTAACTTGTGCAGGCGGTGAATTTGTATTTTTCAAAATGCCACTCTTTCTCTAAAGAAATCTCGCTGACAGTGGCAGTCAAGTACTTGACTGGTTAATAAGGCAGCTCAAAGGAAACAGCTTCACTTCACTGCGAGTTTTTGTCCTTGTTTAATTTCTCCTCCTTTCTCGACAGGTTTGGAGGATGTGCGAAGATAATATATTTCAGTTTTTAATCTCGCAGTCCTGCTGACTACGATGATATAAACAAAAGCAGAAACACAGAAAATTATAGAGATACACTTAAAACAGAACCGGTAATAAAAAACCTGGGGTTCTGGCGGAGATTTCACTCAGGCACTTCTCTACTTGGCATAATTAGGAAGTTTTCTTCAAATCCTGCTAAACCCCAGCTCCGTTTCTCTATGCCTGCAAAGTGAACAAGATAATCATGCCCATAATGCGGGGCCTAAAAACCTGAAGGCATCAGCACCCAGCCCTCCAGACAGACTGCAACCTGCAAACAGTTCAAAAGCAAGCTTGTCAGACTGGCTGCGACATATGGAGCTCCAACGAGAGTATTTCCAGATATAGGAAATACCAAGCATTCTGTAAACAGAGTCGTTGGGAGTAGTTTTTTTGCAGGGATATTTTTACGACTGGTAAGTTGCAAGAATCTGTTCACAATATCTGCGCTCTCGGTTACCACCTGTGTTTTTCTCAGCAGAACGTGGGTAACATGCAGGCTTTATGATAACAATTTTTTTTTTTTTTTTAATCCAGCACTGTGTCTTCCAAAACAGCCTCAAAGCTTTGTGGAACCTGCAGGGAGTATGTGGAAATCTTGTTCTTTGARCATGACAATATTTAGCTCTCGGAGATCTTTAAATGTAGCTAAATGTTCATGAAGGACGTTGTGGGAGGGGGCCACTGGGGCCAGGGTTTTGGGAGGAATTTTGGGCACTGAGGAGAGCAGAGTTTGGCCAGGGCAGCCCAGTGGGAAGAAGTTTTTGCAATAAGGGTGCTGAAACACTGGAACTGGTGAATGCTCCATCCCTGAGAACATCCAAGGTCAGGTTTGAAGCAGCTCAGAGCTGTTTGATTGGGTTGGAGAATGCCTGCTCATGGCAGGGGTTTGGACCAGATGACCCCTAAAGGTCTCTTCTGACTCCAACCATTCCATGATTGATTTCAGTGCCCCTCCTGCAGGATCCCATCAGCTCAGGAACCACTTCTGCATCATCCCTCTCATCTCACTCACTGCTCTCTGTGCCGCTGGAGGGTGGAAATGGGATATCCCAAATATTTGAGGTATGGCTAGAAGGGCTGGACCAGGTCAAAAAGACGTGCAGGAAGCRGGGCTGACCCTGCAGAAGAGCCGTGCTCAGTGTTGCCTGTGCCATATGGGCAGCAGGAACCACAAACTGTGAGGTCAAGCCTGGGAAATGGCAGCAACAGGCGAGACAAAAACGCGTTTTCCTTCAGYCTCATGATCCAAATCCTAACACAGAGCGGGTATTTTCACTCTTTCTTCTTAAACATATATGAACACATATATAACAAATATGTCTCTCTCCATACACACATTCCCATATAGATGGAGGTGAAATAAATCTGTAAAACATGAGAAATGACATCCACAAAGGTACATTTTTAGTAACATAGAGGAGAAGTGATTGACAGAACAAAGCATATGGAAACGAAGAAGAATCTAACCCACATTTAGATCTAAGAAAAAAATATTTGCCTGAAGGGAAAATATTAATTAGTTTGTCTACATGCAAGATAAAAGTCTGGAAGACATATCCATCAAAAGGCAGCAGAATAAACAGCAAAATGGAAATTATTTGTAAATTGACAGTAAACTTGGCAAACATTGAGGGGGTAAACAAGTTATTTGGCATGCAAAGCACTCAGAAATCACAGCCTCTGTCAGGAGGCATCTGTGCATATATTCACTTATTTGACAGAAATTAACATTTTGCAGAAATCTTTGTTGCATGCTAAAGATTTCTTCACCCTCCTTAATTATTTTAATTGCTGCTTCAAAAATGTTCCATATAAACATGAAAAAAAGGCATTAAAATCCACCAAGTCCAGTCCCACRTTATCAATAACACGCAGTCCCTCTGAACAGGAGTTTAACACAAAACCCAYGGAGACAGAAAATATTGACAGAAAAGAGCCACATTTGTTTTTTCTCGATTGAAATTTAAGAATCACGCAAAGACTTTCTCAGTGTCCTTTTAGCATCGTGAAAGGCTTCAAAAACAAAACATTGTCTCACAAACAAATTAATGCAACTGCTGAGAGGCCCGGGGTTATGGAGATCCTTTTTTTCCCATTATTTGGGGGAAAATGTGCTTTTGTGTGCTCATAATTCAGGTGGAAATTGGAAGTGACTGTGCCACAACAAACATTAATGGTGGCCATTTCTGCTGAAGAATAATCCAAATTAACCCACACTTCAGATATTCCCTTCCTCCCCTGCAGGGTGGGTGAGGTTGAAGTCACCATCAGCCCAACCAGCAATTGGATTCTGGCTGTTTGGAGGAAAAGATGGATGGAAAAGGTGGATAATCTGAAGGTTCTGGGCTCAGAGGAGTCCTGGGACTACCCCTGATGTCAACAGAGCCACAGGAGACCATCAGTGGCACCCAGAAAACATCAAAGGAAGGACAAAATCTTTGAATTTGGGTTGTCCTACAGGAATGGGGACTTGAGCCAAGTTCCATCAGCCTCCTGCAGCAAAACCAGGCTCTGATGTGGATGCACAGGCTTTGCCACAGGTGTTTTGGTGGCAGGACAAGGAGTTTTAGCTTGTTTTGTACCAAAAAAAAGAGCTGATTTCCCAAATTACACCAGATTTCCTAAGTATTGCAGTGGTACTACACTGCTAATTATAGCCATGGATCCATGCAAGAAGCTACATTACAAATTCAAAGTAAAAACAGGTTTTTCAAATAGAATCTGAACAAWATTTTCTGCAAAATGTAGACCCACACTTTGCACTTCTTTGCACTCTCCAGGTGTAAATTCACAGCACCAGTTTGATATCAGATGAAGATCTAACCCTTAAAACACACAATAATTCTCTTTAGCACAATGGAGCCATAACAGAACCCTCCAACAGTTTGCAAAGCTGAAGAGGTCCAAAGAAAAATCCCAACTCGATAACAAGAGCTGGCCCTCGATGCACTGGCTCCTTCTCCTGGTGTCACTGATTTTCTGCCGTGCCAGCCCAGTTTGATTAGGGCAGCAAAAGCAGGGAGAGTTCATTCAAACACATCCAAACGAGCCCAGATTAAACCCAACAACAACAACAAAATCAAAATGCTCAACTTTGCCAAATCTGAGACTGTTGTTCCTTYTCATGAAAATGAAAAGAGAGTCAAATACTCCACTTCCTCCAGGAATCCATTTCCAGGTCAGGCTCCAAAGCCAAAATGTCTTGTTTCCTGCATTGTTTTCACATTGTATTGTAACATCAAGGCAATTTGAGCAGTTGTCAGGCCGGGTGTTGGCAATTCCAGGGCTGTGGTTGCTGCAACTGGAACAACAGCAAACCTTTGGAAAAGCTCTCAGAAATCCCTGKGCAACTTYTGATATCTATTTGTGATAYTTGGAAACACCAAATTTGTAGGAAKAGGTCCAGAAATACAACRCAACAAAATTAAATCAGTGGGAAATAAATAATAAGCCAAAAAGTATTTGGATTTCCATGACAACTTGGTAAATACTGAGTTGTAATGAGTTTCCACAGAGTCTCTGGGTTTTGAACAGGATTTCTGGAGGTTCAGTGCCTTTAAGAGGCAGGAATTTATAATGGCACTTTGGGAAGGAGCTTAGCAGGCTTTGGGGGAGTTTCCCTCATAGATCTGAGCATGCAGGCAAGTGTAGGACACCCCTTCCTTCTCCTGGGAAGTGCAGAGACAGCAAATTCTTGTCTCAGATACTCTTGGCTCAAAAAACACATTCAGTGTGAATCCACAGATTAAGAAAAATTGGAAAAGCCCTTCAGGATTGTGGGGTGCAGCCACTGAGCAGCACTGCCAGATCCACCACTGACCCCTGTCCCTAAACATCACATCCACACAGGATTTGAACACTTCCAGGGGAATCCACCGCCACCCTGGGCAGCCTATGCCAGGGTTTGATGACCCTTTCTGTGAAATTGTTTTTTCTCATATCCAACCTGAGCCTCCCCTGGCCCAGCCTGGGGCCGTTCCCTCTCCTCCTGTCCCTGTTCCCTGGAGCAGAGCCCGACCCCATCCTGGCTCCTGTCAGGGAGTCGTGCAGAGCCACAAGGTCACCCTGATCCCCTTTTCTCCAGGCTGAGCCCCTTTCCCAGCTCCCTCAGCTGCTCCAGACCCTTCCCCAGCAATGTTGCCTTTCTCCAGCAAAATTATCCATTTTATCCAAGATCTATCCTTCAGTGCCAGACCATGAGCCATGCTGCTTTCAAAGCAAAACCTCTCTGCTTTCAAGGCGAAACCTCAGAGCTTTCTTACCTTCAGAAACTCGAGTTTAGATCAGAGATGTGTCCAGTGAGCTCAGGGGAAATCCAGCCTTAACTCTGCTGGGAGATGGGGGAAGCAGGAGCAATTCCCCATGTGGATTTCCTAAAACAAAATAATGTTTATTAGGCTTTTCAAAAAGCTGAAAAAAACCAGGAGGGCTTTAGGCACAACATCCATCACACACAGCTCCCCAAAACTGAGAATATCCCGAATTTGTTCCAAGTTCCCAGCAGCAGGAGAGCTCCTGSCCACCTGCAGGAACATCCACCCTTACTCTGGCAGGTCTAGGTCTCCTCTGAACCATTCACAATTATATCACCTGCTATAAACAACCATTTCAGCTTCCCTGGGGGTGAGCTTGGACCTTCTGCCCTCACCTTGATTCTCTGCTGTTGCTGAGTTTTCACAGCACCACCACAAAGCAAAACCCAGGGATGACACCAAGAATTATTTAGGGTTCTTTTCACTACTGCATTTTAATGTATAATGAAACTTTGGCATGATTCTGTTGCATTTAGAAGAAAAAGGATTTCAACTGTTCTCCAGATTTTCCTTTTCTTCCAGGAAAGAAATCTGAATAATAATTAATTAATTAGATAGATGTGAGGGTATGTTCTACCCTACACATTTTGCCCTGGCTGTTACCTGGCTCTGTGCTGCTCCCTGGGGCAGCTGTTTCTCTCCCAGCCCTGCGTGGCTCCAACTCCAGGTACCCAATTYCAACCATTTCAGAGGAAAGGAGGAACTTTTAATATCTCATTCAGCACTGGCAGTTACCACTTCTTTTGGAAACTCTGMGCTGACAGCTCTTTGCCCCACATGTTTAACTCCAGGAAGTGTAAAACATCGCCGGCAATCCAAGCTCCTATCTAAACTGAAAGTTTAGACATAAAATAATTAAATCCACTCTTTCCAAACCTTTATTTAATATCAATTATCATCTTGCTCCCCTTTCTGTGATGGTCTGAGGRCAGAGAGGTGAGTTTTGCAGGGAGTGTTGTGACTTTATAAGCTCCAGGCTGGAAGGAGAGGGACAAGCTCCCAGGCACACAAGGACACACACACGCTCTAAATAATTTATAAGTCTGTTGACAACTCCAAGTCGTGCCATGTGTTATTTTGATACCTTACTTTTCAAATGGATAATGCCCCTCTCTGTCAACCCTCAAGTTCTCCCGTGCCCCAAAGCTTGTTCATTTTTTCCATCCCCAGCAGCCAGTCTAAGAAAAGATCTTCCCTCACCCKGCAGATTTGGCCTCTTGAGAACAATGTGGGCTTCTAAATGTCACCTGCCCCTGGTCACGTTTGGACCTTGGCTGCTTTACAAGGCCAGCCCGAGATGTGGAGAATATCCACTGCTAAGGGGCTGCTTTTCTGCTGTTTTCTGCAGAAAATAAATGCATAAAATACGGGAATGCTATCAAATATGTAATGGCTTATAACAGATTATGGTTTTCTTTGCCCTAGCAAAAATATCCTCAATTCATAAGGGAAATATTTCTATTAGTGTTTATCCTTTAAACACGGCAAAGGAAAATATTTGGAGAGAAAAATCTCTTGAAGACACCCCAGTCCTTTTGTGTCTTTAGTTTTCAGCCCGTCACTCACATTGTTTCTCCTCAGTCAGCTCAACAGACTAATTCTATTTAATCCTTTTCTTTTTATATGTAAAATGATACAGTTTAATGCTCCACAGTTTAATATCTGTGAAGTTTTATCTTTATTTGTTTGGGAAATTTGAGTCAGATACTCACCTACTGTAATTTCCCAAGAACAAACAAATGAAAAAGGGCAGTCCATTTTCATGCAAATCCAGCCAGCTGTTTAGCTCGGCCTGCCCTTGCCTTCTGATGTGAGGATCTGCATAAAAACCAAAGTGGAGATATGATAAAATATAAAAGGCTGACAATAACATGCAAATCGAAATCAGTCATTGGAAAACTGTGGACTCATTGTCATCAAAAGAATTAGGTGGCAGAACAAAACAAAAGAGCCCGGCTGATAAAAGTAACTATGGCACGATGGCTTTAAAATCTACAGATTCCTTATGCCACAAAGAAAATTGAAATTAAACACCTCTCTAGAATGCCTGCTTTTAATCTTTTCCTTCTGAGCTGCTTCCTGACATATTCTCTGTTAACTTTTTATCAAAGGTCATTTATAATCATATTTCAGAGATAAAATAAAAATAAAAATTGCATTTATTTCCAAAGTTTTAATCAAGTGCCCAGTAAAAAAAAAAAAAAAAAAAAAAAAAAAAAAAAAAAGCAATAAACCCCAACTAAAATAAGCAGCAGAACTCTAATGGTTGTCCAGACAGACTTAAATATTTACAGAAAATATTAATGGTCCCTTATGCTTCAAATCCAGAATTTTGCATATAATTCTGCTGTCTTTTAGACTTAGAGTTGAATGTCATTATGAGTTTTGGGTGTTTTTGAGGCCACACAAAACAGCAAATCCCTGAGTTCTGAGACCCYCATGAAGCAAAGATGGTGCCAGAGGGTCTCCTGCAAGGATCAGTTTTTGTATATGAGAAAATTCCACTGTTTAGGAAGCTCTGAGAGTATTTCAGTGATTTCTYAGAAGAATTTTCTGGGTTCAACTTGGTTTAAAGTTTTCAACTCGTTTTAAAGTTTTCTTACTAAACTTGTTCCTTCCTCATAGAAAAAGCATGGGTTTGCAACACARTGTATTTTTCACTCCAGAGAGGAAAAACAGTTCCCCAAAAATTCCAAAATATTTCCATAACTAGGCCACTCTAAGTACAGAAATTTAAGAATTTCACTCTGAAGCCAAACAGGAAATAAATTTAGTTTTTGTTTTTCTTTGGATATTTCATTTATATTAATGGGGTTGGGTTTTTTTCTTTTAAGAGACAACATCAAGAATTTGGTTGTAAAAAGAGAACTAAAAATAAGAAATGTAAGAGCGCTAAAAGGTAGTTCTTCAGTTCATGTGGATACATCCTTGACTTAAAAACTGGGCTAAAAATTGCTAACTCCACATCCTGAAGTGCTCAATARCTGGGAAATGCTGGAACTAAAGGCCCCTCTGCAACTCTAATTTGGCCCTTGCCTGTCTTCACCACGATGTGGTTGTTAATTACTTGCTCACACACAGCTTTTTCAATTTTTTTCTTGAGAAATCCAGGCTCRTAAGTGCCCAGGAATGACTGTGCATGGAAATAAATCAGGATTATTATTTTGCTGCTGTCTGTGTTTGGTGGATGCAGATTAAATCATGGAATTGTAGAATGGTTTGGGTTGGAAGGGACSTTAAAGCCCATCCAGTTCCACCCCATCCATGGGCAGGAGCACCTTCCACTSTCCCAGGGTGCTCCAAGCCCCGTCCAACCTGGCCTGGAACATTTCCAGGGMCCAGTGACCTCCCAGTCAAGATTTCCTTCCTATGAATGAACGAGGTGAATGAAGCCAGAAAGATAAAAACCAATTTAATGGTGCTTTGGAAATGTCTTTTATCTCAGTGCCTGATTATGAAYCTGTAAAATGGAGCCAACCCTCTCTGAAAGGAGGAGATGTTTCTCTATTCCTGCACAAACAATTAGCAAAGATGAGTTCATCGTAAAAAGCCGTGGGGAGAGYGACAGAGGAAAATCCATGAGGAAAAGTCCAAAATTTGGACAGTGTTTGGGAAATAGCAGGTGCTGAGCATGAGAAAACAACTCTTGCTAAGAGGAGAGACCATTCCACAGGATCATGGAATCAATACAGTTGGAACACATCCATGGAATGGTAACTCCACCTCTTCCCTGGCTCCCTGTTCTGATGCTTCACMACAAAGAAATTTTTCCTAATATCTTAATTTTTTCCTAATATCCTAATTTCCTAATTCCTCCAAACTTCTTCTGGTGA
>NW_026623504.1:89714-91429 GCF_030028575.1 Malurus melanocephalus
TCCATCGCTCTCTTTCAAACGCAATTCCCCGAACAGCAAACAAGACAAGCCTGAAAAGTGTTCAGCCTGCAGGATTGTACGACCTTCCTTCACTTCATCAGCAAAACTGGGACCTCTAGACTTGTTCTGCCACCTCCTGTGCCCGAGCTCCCTGCACGCTCTGTGACAGCCAACAGCTTTGTGTCCGTCCCCCGCCGCTCCAGACATGGAAAACACACAATTTGCCGGCGTTTGCACAAACATTCGGCACTGAGAAAATAATGCTCAGTTGGGTGGGTTTTGTGCCGTCCCTGAATGAGCAGGAGGCCACCCTGGAGCAGAGGGAGAAGCGTTCTCTCCTCGGCTCCTCCGGTGTGGCCGCACCAGGGATGCTCCGTATGGGCGTCGCATCCGCGCTGGGAGCTGYGAGGAGACGGATCAGCCTCGGTGCAGATGGACTCAGCAAGTGCAAACAGATTTTTAACATGCCCATAAACTGGGGCACAGGAGGGGTTTTTTGACAGGAACACAAAAAAAAAAAAAAAAAAAAAAAAAAAAGCGTCAAAGTAATGAAGTACCTGCTCCAAGCCCGGAGGAGCTGGAGCTGCTTGGGAAAATTATTATAATTTTGAAGACTGTGAAAGAACATGCTTTCCCACAACCTCTTAAAAAAAAAAAGAAAAGGAGAAAAAATTCTTACTCGTTTTAGCAAAAGATTCTAAAGTGTTTAACTCACAGCTGGCACAGAAAATATCACCTCCAACGTTTGAAGACTGCCAAAACTCCAGGCAGATTCCAGCAGGCAGTTGAACAGGGAGCACTGGGCAGCTGACCCAGCATGGAGCCTGTCACTGCTGCAGAGGAGATGCTTGGGGAGCAGGAGATGAGAGGCATTGGGAATTTGTGAAGGTGAATTGTTCCCAGCCCKGGTGTGATGTCTCTGGCTAGCTGGTTTGGATCAGGACTGTGAATGCCTCGATCCTCGTGGCTGGGGAGGAAAATTCCCATGCTGGGGTTATCCTGGGAGGTGATGGAGAAGGGGGATTATGGTGATTACTCTCAGGCAGGGTAGGAATCAGTCTAGAGAGCAAGAAAGGGGCTCTGAGCTCTCCCTGGAGCCTTCTCTTCCCTGGGTGAACACCCTCAGATCTCCCAGCCTGGCTCCAGAGGGGCTCCAGCGCTTGGAGCAGCTCTGTGGCCTCCTTCTCATCATTCTGCTGTTGTTCCCYAGAATTTGAGGCAGCTCTGCAGTGGGGTCTCACCTGAGTGGGGCTGAATTCCCCCTTCCTGCTGTCCACACCAGGATCCAGTGCCCATGGCCAGGACTTGTYGAGCTTCACCAACACCCCCARTCCTTCTCCTCAGGGCTGCTCTCCACCCRTTCTCCATCCATCCAGGATTTGGGGTTGCTCTGACCCAGGGCAGTGCCCTGCACTCTTCAATCTCCATGAGGTTTGTGGTGTGATGCTTCGGAGATGCCAGTCTTGTCAGAGAGAAGGATTTCCTTCCTGCCTGAGGATCCCAGAGGATCATCTCACACCTCAGCAGCTCCCATCTCTCCTCCTCTTTGACTGGTTCATCTTTGTCAGGTTTGTGGAAGGTTCCCTSTTCTTTCAGCCAGCCATTAATTTTGCTGGAGAAAGAGCAAACATCACATTATATGAGCATCAAAAAATTACCATCGAAATCTGTTGTCTAAACCAGGATTTCAGGAATCATGACTCAAGTTTAATGAA